>NC_068993.1:25085660-25098486 GCF_001194135.2 Octopus bimaculoides
AAGAAAATAGTGGTCATTCAACTGCATGACTTTGCTACAAAATCCATTATATTTTCATTTAGTGTTCAGCAGCACCCTCACAGCATATTGTGGCACTAACCTCAAGGACTGCTATTCACAAGAAAAGTTAGCAAAAGTTCGAAAATTGTACATGATGATGATCATCATCATTTAACGTCCGTTTTCCATGCTGGCATGGGTTGGACAGTTTGACTGGGGACTGGCAAGCCAGGAGGCTGCACCAGGCTCCAATCTGATCTGGCAATGTTTCTACAGCTGGATGCCCTTCCTAACGCCAACCACTGAGAGTGTAGTGGGTGCTTTTTACATACCACTGGCATGGGAGCCAGTCAGGTGGCACTGGCAGTGGCCTGTGCTACCAGCACAGGAGACAGTCGGGGCAGGGGGCTGGCTTTGACCTCGTTCAGATGGTGCATTTTACATGTCACCAGCATGGGGAGCCAGTCAAATAGCACTGGCAATGACCTATGCGTGAATGATGCTTATTGCATGCTACCAGGCAGCACTGGTATTGGCCACAACTACAATTTCCATTTTGATTTGACTGAGATCGTGATTTTGATTTTACTTGACTCAAAGGTCTCCTCAAGCATGGCATGTTGCCTGATGATTCAAAGTACTTTTTATATTTATCTCACAAAATATATCTTTCTAAAAAATGCAATCAGAGAAAGGAGAGATCATTTGTTAACCTAATGACGTTCAAGTAGAATGTTGAATGAAATAAATTTTGTTGATTACTATGCTGAGGAAAAAAAACTATGGCTGTGACATAATTGTTGTTCTTTACCCACAATTATGGCAACACTTGAATGCTAAGGGTGCTGTTTTATTCTATCTCTGAATGCAGAAGTCAATGTCTCACCAGATGGTGAAACAACTCTGTAGGTGTATCAGCCTCTTCCACTGCAACACAAGAACTGCCTGAGGCCACCCACCGATGCAGACAAAAAAACTCCCCCACAACAGCACAAGCTTTGTTGAACCATATTTATTTATACACATCTAAAAAGTCAGTGTTGTGGGGAGACAGTAGGAAGATGGAGGTAAAAGGCACGAGTTTTCTTGCCTTGTGACTAATAAAAAAGTTCAATACACCTGAAGTACCAAGAGATTGAGAGGTTACTTGAATTTCCAAATTATGTTACGGACAGGTACAGTTAGAAGTTTAGAATCACAGGGATCCCTTGTTTACAGACCAAAGAAAGGGTGCTGTCATGACAGTTGTGTTTATTTCAATGGTTTAAAACAAAAGGGCCCCTAATATTTCAGAATTATAATAACCAAAAATCTCAGTTAGATCAAACAGAGTAATTTGCCCACCCTCTTGTCAATCCTCACAGACCAACAGTACCAGTCCAGTTACTAGGGTCAATTATTTTACCTGCATCCTCTCCCCTCATTATTTGTTGGTATGTACCAAGGTAAGAAATCAACATCATAACTTCGCTTCACGTAGCATTAAGTTGTAAGCTCATTTTTCTTTCCCTATCATCAACTTTTGTAATATACTAATATCAATAATGCAATGATATTTTAAAAAATGAATCTAATATAATAATGGGCACAGTGTTTTTATATATTTGTGTGTATGTGTATATATATGTGTATATATATATATGTGTGTGTGTGTGTGTGTGTAGATATATATATATATATATATACCTATATTTGTCCAAAATCACAGAGTATGAGAAAGAGTAGTATAAGTGAAGGGAGAGGAGAGAAAATAGTAATTCAGTGAAGAAGTAGAGTAAATAGCCATGACTGAGTGATAGAAAGTAATAGTGATGAAAGACTGAAAAGAAACAGGTCTTCCTTGGCTTCAACTGCCTTGAGTACGTCAGAACAGATTTCAACCTTTCTGTCCTTCAAATCAGATGTCAACGGCTGAGGTACCCATTTTGCACACAATTTCTGATACCCAAAGTTTTATACCATCCTCTGTAATATTACCATGGTCCAGTTGTACTGAAAGCTTCATTGTGACTCATCTGTCTATGTGAATCAATTCATCCACTTGTTGGCAATTAGAGTCAGGGGTCACAGCCAGTGACCTTCCACTGTAGGTTCTGTCTTCATTGTTGGTTTTCCTTGCTTTAAACTTCATCTATCCATGCACATTGCCCTTGTTAGTGTAAATAACCTGTAATCTTCTGTGGATGTCAGACAGCCTGCAACCCTCTTTCATCAAGAACTCAAAGATAGCATGCTGCTTCTGCTTGGAAGCCATTATTTGTCGACAGTGAAGAACAGGAAGAAGAATTACTTTGCCAATTTGAATGATCTATGTTAGTAAATACAAAAATAATGCTACTTTTGCATTACTTCTTATATAATCCTTCATTATAAAATTTTTAAGAATCAGTGTTAAGTTATTAAATAAATCCTTAGTAGTATTAAAAGGGGAAAGAGTATAAGAAAAAAAGCTTTATAGTATTTCACCCCATGACAAAATGTCATTATTTGGCTATATTACTCCACTATAAAATGTATGTAAAAACAAGTGAATTTAGTAAGTATGATAATAGTACAAAAATGGATCAATTCATTGAGAAAAAGTCATGCATTATGAGAATAAAATCATAGTGGTCATTCAACATCACAAACTTGAAAGAAATGGTGCAGAAATGGATCTAGCTGAACAACAAGCATGACATACAGAAGACATCTACGATGACCATCAGTTTAATTAGTCATTTCAAACTAGTGATTATAGAGAATAGATGTTATGGTTACGTTTCTAATTTCATACTTTTATCTGATTCTAGGTGATTGGTTAAGAGAAAGATATGCTACTCATATAAAGATATTGGTCATTTTGCAAGTATATGCAAATCAACCAGTCCCACAACTTCAGTAAAATTTCTGTTCGCATTAATATACACGGCAATTAACATCAATAATCAACGTCGTAATTGTGTTAACATCCACTTTTCTATGCTTACATGGATAAGATGGAGTTTGTTCAGATAGATTTTCAACAGTTGAATGCATTTCTTGTCACCAACTGTCACTTATTTCCAAACAAGGAAATATTTTCCTATAACATGTTTTCATAGAAGACTAGAAACAAATGGTACCTTTTGTAAAACAGCAACAGTGACATAGGTTTAAATTATCATTTGATGCCCAAACAAGGAGGCATAAACACATATATACATATGCACATAGTATGTTTATATCATCATCATCATTATTTAATGTCCATCTTCCATGCTGGCATGGGTTGGACAGCTTGACAGGAACTGGCAAAGACCACAGGCAGCACGAGGTACCATACACTGTTTTGACTTGGTTTCTACAGCCCTTCTAAATCCAACCACTTTAGAGTGTACTGGGCACTTTGTACATGACACCATCACCAATGCCTTTTACATGGCCATCAGTAGGCTCAGCATTTTGAGATTGGCCTTCAGTACTTCATCCCATGTCTTCTGGGGTCTCTCTCTTCCACAACTATATATCATCATCATCATTTAATGACTACTTTCCTTGCTGGCATGGGTTGAACAGTCTGACAGGAGCTGGCCAGCTGCAGAGCTGCCCAGACTCTGGTTTGGAATGGTTTCTATGGCTGGATACCCTTCCTAATGCCAACCACTTAACAGGATATGCGGAGTACTTTTATAAGTCACCAGCATGGGTGCAATTACATGCCACCAGCACTAAGTGCATCTTATGTGGCACTGGCATGAGTGCATCTTATGTGGCACTGGCATGAGTGCATTTTACATGGTACTGGCACCTGCAAGACAAAGACCTCTCAATCGGTAGAGGGAGTGAAGGCATGGCCATAAAGGACAAGCCTGTATGTATGGATGGTCATGATTTTGCTTAGCTTGCTATGTCTTTTCCAGGACAGCAAATCGTCACAAGTCCCAATCCCTTGTTATCTCCTCAGTGAGGCTCAACATTTAAAAATCCTTTCTCACCATTTCATCCCACATCTTCTTGGATCTACCCTCACCCGTATGTGTGTGTGTGTGTGTGTGTGTGGTAACAATATTCTGTATTTTCTAAATTTATACCCTTGTAACAAAGTAAGAAATGATGGTTAATAATGTTTATTATTAGGATTGATTACACAGTTGTGATGTTTAGATTAAAAAAGATAATTGCTATAAATATATTACATTCATATATATAATTAAGTTGACCTCTGTTAATTTAAACACATGATGCATGATAATTCTGATTTACAGCTGAGCAAGTATTAAAATATGAAGATCACTGATCCATGATGGCCCAGGCTATTAATATGTCTGATCACTTCAAACCACAAAGAGAAAGAGCTTTATGAATGTCAACCATTCTAATCAGAGCCATTATCTCTATACAATATCATTTTTAACATATGCTTCTTGATTTGTTGTTTTATTATTTACATACATATGTATCTGTATGCATGAGTGTATGTGTATTTATATATATATATATATATATATATATATATATATATATTATCATCATCATCATTTAACATCCATCTTCCATGCATGCATGGGTAGGATGGTTGATAGGAGCTGGATTCCATGCTGTGCATGGTGGTTATGGCTTTGGCCATAAAAAGGAGGAGAGAAGAAGACTACTGGAGTTCTGTGATGCAAATGATCTCACGATCTGCAACACTAACTTCAGAAAATCAGCAAGCTAGCCACCTAATCACTTATCAGTCTGGTGAAAATATAAGCCAGGTTGATTACCTCTTCATCAGGCAACAAGATAGGCTGATGCTCACAAATGTGAAGAATGTATACCCCAACGTAGGCTACTAGTTTGTAACTTTAAAATTAAGGCTAGAGAGACTTGGAGAAATAAACCATGCTGGAAAAGAAGATTATGGAAGCTCAAAAACCCAGCAAACCAACAGAAATCTAGAGACATTCTACTGGAAGCCTATGATGATAGAGAGGAGGAGGAGGAAGGAACATATAGCTTAGAAAACAACTGGAAGTTCCTGTGGGACAATTTACTGGGTGCCACTGATTAAATCTGTGGCTGGTGCAAAGTCCCAGCTAGGCTGAGAGTGACATGGTGGTGGAACAAGGAGATGGATAGCACTATAAAAACAAAGAAACAGGTCTGGAAAGATTAGAAAAATGGTGGAAGCAGAGCATTATATCAGGGAGCCAGAATGGGAAGGTAGGAAACAGATTTACATAGCAAAACAAATAGCAGAAGGTAAGAAGTTTGCCAATAAGGATCAGAGGCATGACGTGTTCAGGATTGCAAAGCAGTGAATCAGAGAGAATAGAGATGTGGTAGGAGAGAAATGCATACGAATGGATAATGGTATGTTTGTGCTTAGTGACTCAGAGAAAAAGGATGTGTGGAGATACCATTATAAAAGGTTATTAAATGTGGAGAATGATTGGAAGGTGAGTCTTTCAAATATCAAACCAATTGAGGGACCAGCCATCTTAGTGGATAACAGTAAGACAATTAAGGATATGAAGGCAGGAAAAGCCCATGGACCATCGGGTGTCACTGCCGAGATGATTAAAATATCAGGCAGTGTGGGATACAGCCTAATCACTCGCATAGTTAATCAGGTTATTCAGGAAGGCATCATCCTCAAAGACTGGTGTAGTAGTGTTATAGTTAGCTGTTACAAGAGTAATGGTGATGCCTTACACAGAAACAACTACAAAGGTATCAAACAGGTAGACCGGGTCATGAAAATTACAGAGCAAGTCATATCTCAACTAATTAGGAATAGAATTAAACTAGATGAGATGCAGTTTGGTTTTGTTCCTCAGCAAAGTACCACAAATGTCATCTTCCTAGTGAGACAGTTGCAAGAAAACTATCTGGCCAAAAGTAAACCATTGTACTTAGCCTTCATCAACCTGGAGAAAGCTTTCAACAGGGTTCCCACTCTCTTATCTGGTAGTTTCTAAGGAAGCTAGGCATAGAAAAGTGGCTTGTCAGAGTCATACAAGCCATGTACAGTGATGCTGTTAGTAAGGGGAGAGTTGGTCTTGAATACAGTGATGAATTTAGCATACAAGTTGGGGAACTGCTATATGCTGATGACCTCGTTCTTATTGCAGAATCTGAAGCAGAATTGGAGAAGTTCCAGGTTTGGAATCAAAGGGATCTTAAAGTTAATAAAGCAAAAACTTAAGTTGTTAGCAAGAAAGCAGATTAGACTTCTTTCCGTCAGGTAAATGGCCCTGCTCAATATGTAGGAAAGGAGTGGGAAGCAATTCCATTTGCTGCACCAAGTATAAGCTACTGGTGCATAAGTGATGCAATAGAATCACATGTAGGTTAACAGATAAGATCACTTTTGTGTGTGGCATATGCACAGGAACAATAAGCACTAAGAGCACGAGGGACTTAGACTTTCTAAAATGCCCAGGAGGCTCTCTTGAGGTAGTAGATAGTTTCTGCTACTTAGGTGACCAAATTAGTAACAGTGGTGCATGCTCTGAAATAAGAATAGGATAGAGGAAGTTCAGAGAGCTACTACCTCTGTTGGCAACAAAAGAGCTATCTCAGAATGAACGGTAGATTGTATGAAGGTTGTGTACAAATGACTATACTACATGGTAATGAGACATGGGCTATGAATGTGGAGGAATGAAGGTAGTATGCTCTGTTAGATTTGCAACATCAGCATGCATGACCGACAAAGTGCACCTGTGTTGAGAGAGAAGTTAGGCATAAGAGGAATTAAATGTGGTATTCAGGAGAGGAGAATGCGTTGGTTCGGATGTATGATGCATATGAGTAAGTGCCTGTCACTGAAAGTGGATAGTACCTGTGGAAGAGGGAGACCCAAGAAGACATGGGATGAAGGGGTGAGGACTGATCTTAGGATGTTAGGGCTCATGGAGGAAATGACAATGAACTGAGATGTTTGGCAATATGAGGTTCTAGAGAAGACCCGCCCATGTCAACGAAACTGAGTGCTAGAAGCTTTGTGTCCATCCACATGTAACAACAAACTTTTCACACACCCTACTCCAAGAAACCAAACTACATCCTTTCTAAACTGCATTTTTCTCTTCTTCACATTTCCTCTTCACAAACTATGATTGCCTCCCACTCTCCTTCTCTGCCCTGCTTTCCCCCACCCATTTCTCTAACCAGGTTTTTGCCAGTCACTGCAATCCCCACTCCCTACTGGTACCTTCTTAGCAATACCTGACTCCACATAATATGACCTCTGTACCTATCTCTTCCTTATTCTACCATCACATCTATGCTCTAATCCATGGATCTCCTCTACAGCAGCACACTTGTTTCTGCCCTTCATTCTTGATCACTCTCTCTCCTTCTTTTATTTTTTACCCCTGACTATGTATCTAAGTATTTCCTTTACATCAGCACACCTGTTTCTGTCCTCTTTTTTGTATCTCTCTCTCCCTCTCCTCTTTCTCTTCTCTCTCTCTTGCTGGGTAACCATGTACCTCCTCTATAGCAAGGCACCTATTTCTGTCTCTCTATTCTTCTGTCACGCTCTAACCTTTCATCATCTGATACCATATCACCCACTCCAATGCTTCCTGTGTTATAACAAAACACACGTTTCTACCTCTCTGTCACACTCTAAACTTTCATCATCTGACATAAGTTCCCCTCCTCAAATGCCCCTCCCCCTCTCAAGATTCCATGTCTTGCAAGTTACTTGGTGACCCTGCCAGTGCTGGTGCCATGTAAAAAGCATCCAGTCCACACTGTAAAGTGGTTGGCATTTGGAAGGGCATCCAGCTGTAAAAATCGTTCCACAAGTTATTACACCTGTACTTTTACAGGTGTAATAACTTGTCCTGTACTTTTCCATGTTATAATCTTAAGAATATGACTTTTCATGCTTGCATTTTTCTATGTAATAACATGAGTAAAATAGTCAAATGAATAACAAAGGCATGGCTGTGGGGTTGGGAAATTTGCTTTCCAACCACATGATTTCAGGTTCAGTCACACAGCATGGCACCAAGGGTATGTACAGTAATCCCTTGCCATATCACAGTTCACCTATCACGGTTTATTATTTAAGCTTACTGTATTTTCTGCTATAGCCCTAGGCCAACCAAAGCCTTGTGAGTGAATTTGAATGACAAAATTGAAAGAAGCTCATCATATATACATACATATATATGTATATAACAAAACAGCAAGTTAAGAAAACTTCTGGTATTCACCATTATACATGTTTCATTTCCTAATAAGAATCACAGTATGTGAGTATGTATGAATGTATATGTTCGTGTGCATGTGTGTGTGTGTGTGTTACTATTTCTTTGTCTTGACATGGCATGATACTTCTAAACGAGCATCACTGCCATGTAAGTGGTGTCCTTTGTTTCCACTCTTTGATAAAAGTGTCTGGTCATGGGGGAATATTATGTTGCTTGGAAACAGGTGAGAGATAGTGAGAGTAAGGGCATCCAGCCATAGAGAATCTGCTACAATGAAATCCAGTTCACCTATGCAAGCATGAAAAATGGAAGCAATGATGGTGATGGCTGCTGACTTGTACAACAAGATTCAAAACCCATCATAGGTTTTAGACATGTCTCTAGGTAGGATACATTGACTCAATCCATCTAGCTTGTCTGTAAAACAGGGGTTACAATGATTCATATCCTATCAAGCAAGGAATGCTTTTCTCTCCTCTACTTAATATTAACCTTTTATCATTTAGATTACTTTGTCAAATGAGAAGCTTATTCATTCACATTGTTTTGAATTAATCATGCATCACTACATAGCTTTGAAACTTTGAGGATGTGATTATTTCTAGAGTGACACTGTAGAATACATGCGAGAGGCAGGATTTGGTCAGTTTGAACATAAATTGGGTAGGATATTTGGGCTGGATATGGCTGGTTTAAATGCTAAAGGGTTAAAATGATCTGAATTAAAAGTCAGCTTTATGAATCCTGCAATTTGTCACAGGGACTCCACTAAGCAAATAAACATTCACTGCTATTGTAGCAACAGAGATATTTGTAAGAGACAAGTGTTATCAGTTATAAAATTTAAGGAGTCTCAAACTGAATGTATTTAGATAACATAATTACCATTATGAGCAGTAAAACAGTTGCTATAGCCACAGGAAATAGGTGTTATGTTAATAGAGAATTGATCCAAGCTGAGAGATAAGTTTGCTGTTTGTGTATTTTAATAATACAGATCATACTGGAATCCAATACTCAGTTCATCACAATTGTTTCTTGTAACCAAGCAGTTAGAAAGGGAGCTGCAACAGTAGAACTGCAGGGAAGAGAAGAGTTGTATTTTTAATGTGTCTAACTGAATTGAGGAAATAGTGTGACAGGAGGCAGTAAAAAAAATGATGATGAAATTGTGAGTACAACACTGCTAAAGAAGACAATGGTGATAACAGTGAGTCACTGCTGAGAAATAACACTCCATCTGACAATCTGCACCTGCTGATTAGTTACGGTTCAGCAACTATGAGACAGAAATGTTGGGAAAAACTATGAGCTTACTACATATACAACCCATAGCAACTAGTGAATGAGTTCTGTTAACCATTTCGATAGCAACCTACCTGGGACTGCACCTAGTTCTAAGAATACAAAATTGATCATTTTAAAAAGTTCATCTTGAAATTTTGTGAGGTCACCAAGTCACTTACAAGTGCCCCTCAACTGAATGCGTGTTGGGGGAGGGGTAGTATTGAGAGAGGTGGCTTTATGCTAGGTGTTGAACTGTTAAGAAGTATGATAGAGGGACAGGAACAGGTGTCTTGCTGAAGAGGAGATACAGGCTTCCTCTGCTAGAAAGAGAAAGAAAGAGATGGTGTACCCTCAAGATACATGGAGAGAAGAGGGATGAAAAATCAGGTAGATAAGGTCATGAGCATGTGAAAGAAGAATGACAGATGATTAAAGATGGGGATAGAAGTGGATTCAGTGAATGGGGTGGAGTGGGGTGGCACATGTGTGGAGGTATGGCCAATGGTGAATATTGTTATACTTGGGGATGGTCATCTTTTGGCAGTTAAGTATTTATTTGATCTTCACTTTAGTTTAATTATTATTATTATTATTATTATTATTATTAGTTTATTCGTATGTCAAAGTTCTTTTGTAACACATTCTGTGACCTCT
Organism: Octopus bimaculoides; assembly: GCF_001194135.2. NCBI lineage: Eukaryota > Metazoa > Mollusca > Cephalopoda > Octopoda > Octopodidae > Octopus > Octopus bimaculoides. The sequence goes on from NC_068993.1 coordinate 25,095,776, forward strand.
TCAGCAAATCTCTGTCCCTTGTGTCTCCTTCTGTCTGGCTTTTTCATTTTGTCTTTCAGTGGTGTGAAAGAACTTTGACAGGTAAATAGACTAAAAATAATAATAATAAAACTTAAGTGAAGATCAAATAAATAGTGTGTATGTTTAATTGGCAAAAAATGACCATCCCCAAGTATAACAATGAATGAACAAGTTTTATCAAATCTTCCAAATTCCAGGTTGTTTTGAAATTTAAATGAAACATTTAAGCAGTGTATTTCATTAGAAAAATACCATCAAAAGAGGAATGGGCTTACCATGAAGCTGAAAGTTCTGCTAGGCAGAAAGATATTTATGATAAAGAATAGGGGTAGGGCACCACCAACTATTTCCCATCCATAACCACTCCTCGGAAAATCAACAGAAGTGGACCAACAAGTGAGTCTATACATAGTTGCTCAACTGTTAGAAATAACATTATCACAAATCACACTTGGTTATCTCATAAAAAAATTAGAAAGACAGCACTGGATATACTCATCTTCACCATCATTTGATGTCTGTTTTCCATGCTGGGATGAGTTGGACAGTTTGATAGAGGCTGGCGAGGCAGAAGACTACATGTGATTTCACTGTCTGTTTTGGCAAGGTTTTTTATGGCAGGATGCCCTTCTTAACACCAACCACTATACAGAGTGGACTGAGTGCTTTTTATGTGGCACCAGCAATGGCAAGGCCTGTTTCAGCATGGCTTTTTACAGTTGGATGCTCTTCCAAACACCAACCACTTTACAGTGTGGACTGGATGCACCAGTACTGGTGGAATCACCAAGTAACTTGCAAAGTAAAGATCCTTGGGGGAAGAGGCATTGAAGGAGGTGGCCATGTGCTAGGTGAAGAGAGGTTAGAGTATGACAAAGGGATAGGAACAAGTGTCTTGCAGTAGAGGATACATGGTTACCCAGTCAGAGAGAGAGAGAGAGAGAGAGTATTCAAGAACAAGAGAAAGAGCAGGAGAGAAGTGGTGGTGAAGATAGGTGGACATGGCTGGAATGCTTATTACTTCTGGTCAACTCAATCAGAACTAACCTGGTGCGAAACAACAATAACCAAACGAAGCATCAGACTCCATATGTGGGTAATTAAGGAGATATAAGAAAACTCAGACAGCTTCAGTGGTGTTAGCTGGCAGAAAGGTGGGTGTAACGAAATCTTAAACATAAACAAACACTGTCATGTCTAACGTAAATTTTGTTGTAAATTGTTGTCGCCTTTTCAGAAAAATCCCATATTAGCTTATTTATCATCTTTCATCTACTTGTTTCAGTCATTTGACAGTGGCCATGCTGGAGCACCACCTTGAAGGGTTTAAGTTTAAAAAAATCAACCACTGGACTTACTTCTTTAAAGCTTAGTACTTATTCTATCAGTCTCTTTTGCCAAACTGCTAAGTTACATAAACACCAGTTGTTAAGCAGTGATGGAGAACAAACACAGGTATATTCTATTCTTTTATTTCAGTCATTTGACTGTGCCCAAACTGGAGCACCACCTTTAGTCGAACAAATCGACCCCTGTACTTATTCTTTGTAAGCCTAGTATTTATTCTATTGGCCTCTTTTGCTGAACCGCTAGGTTATGGTGATGTAAACATACCAACATTGGTTGTCAAGCATTGGTGGGGGACAAACACAGGCACACAAACATATACATACAAACACACACACACACATATATATATATGTACATATATACGATGGGCTTCTTTCAGTTTCTGTCGACCAAATCCACTCACAAGGCTTTGGTTGGCCTGAGGCTATAGTAGAAGAAACTTGCCCAAGGTGCCATGTAGTAAGACTGAACCTGGAACCATGTGGTTGGGAAGCAAGTTTCTTACCATAGTTATGCCTGCACCTATTTAAATATCTTTGCAAATCATTGTTAAACATCAATTTCTTACAATTAGTTTCAAAATATGACTCACCTTAATGCTGGTACTTAATCTCATCAACATGACCACCACTACCTGAGGCTATAAAAGGAGTCTCTAGACTAGACTTCACTATAGCAACTGTAAAACTAACAATGCAAACACCTGTCCTTAATCCTAATGACAACCAGACTCACATGAAGGAGACCTTCAACAACAATCCTCAATACAGCTTTCACAAACGTGACAATACTGGAAGCAGCTGCTTCTGTGGTAACAGACATTATATCACTTTTCCAAAGTAAATAACAAAGCCATCAGATATTAAACTGATATATTTTACACTGGTGGTAAAATAAGTTGAATAATTAAAATCATTTCTAATTTAAAGGCAAGGTGACATATTTCGGAAGAGGGAGGGAAGTTGATTAATTCACCACTACTAGTATTTTACTGGTACTTATTTTATCAACTCAGAGATAGCAAAAGCCAAAGTCAATTTTGACAAGATTTCATCTCAAAATCATCATCATCATCATCATCATCATCATTGTTTAACGTCTGCTTTCCATGCTAGCATGGGTTGGACGATTTGACTGAGGACTGGTGGACCAGGAGGCGACACCAGGCTTCAATCTGATTTGGCAGAGTTTCTACAGCTGGATGCCCTTCCTAACGCCAACCACTCCAAGAGTGTAGTGGGTGCTTTTACGTGCCACCGGCACGAGGGCCAGTCAGGTGGGTACTGGCAACGGCCACGCTCGAAATGGTGTATTTTACGTGCCACCTGCACAGGAGCCAG
>NC_068993.1:25098577-25102641 GCF_001194135.2 Octopus bimaculoides
GGATGTCTTACTGGCAAAGGCCATGCTCGAAATGGTGTATTACGTGTCACCTGCACAGGAGCCAGTCCATCAGCACTGGCAACGATCTTGCTCGAATGACTTTTCACGTGCCAGGAAGGCGACGTTGGTAACGATCACGCTAGTGCTATTTACGTGCTACCGGTACGGAAGCCAGACAGCTGCTCTGGCAACGATCACGCTCAGACGGTGCTCTTAGTGCTCCACTGGTACAGGTGCCATCATGATTTCGCTTTCGCTCGCCCCAACAGGTCTTCGCAAGCCGAGTTGAGTGTTCCTACAAATTTAGTTCGATTTCGATTTCACTTGCCTCACCATGACTTTGCAAGCGGAAAATGTAAGGAGAAATAATTAAATGCCACAAAACATTTAGTCCAACCATATCATCTCTGTCCTCAATAATAATAATAATTGTTTACAACGTAGTCACAGAACAGAATTGGAGGTGGGGTAAAAAGCTCTTTTATCTTTTCTTTCAGCCATTAGACAGCAACTATGATGGGGCACTGCCTTGAGGAATTTTAGTTGAACTAATCAACCCCAGTACTTATTTTCTTTTTAAGCCTGGTACTTAGTCTATCAGTCATTTTTCCAAAACTTCTAAGTTATTGGAATGTAAACACACCAACACCAGTTGTCAACCAGTGGTGAGGAACAAACACAGACATATATACATATATATGGGATCTTTTTTAAAACGGGGCCACATTTTTCATTAATGTTTTACGTAGTGTTTTTGGTACCGAAAGACTTTCAAACTTCGTATACTTATCTATTTTGTGTTATAGAACAGAAAAATATTTTTGTATTCGAATTTATTTCATGTAAAAAATTGTCTTATTTCGATAATTTCAACCAATCACTGACAAGTATTCAGTTGTTTACATTTACTCCTTTGGCTGATTAAGCCATAGCTTCGTTTTATTTGCTTTTTTCTTTTTAAATTTGCTGTTTTACCCTAACCCTAACCCTATCACCGATAGAATTGTTTCAGAATCGTTTGTTTATGTAGTCGGCACTTAATGTATATCGGCTGAATGGACGTCAGTGATTGGTTGAAATTACAGAAATATGACAACTTTAACATGGAATAACTTAGGGATTTCTTTTTTTTTTAAGAAGACTAAGAGAAAAAGATGTTTTATATGACACATTCTACCAGTGTTCCAAGTTTCAAAGTGTTCCGTTAATGAAAAATGTGGCCCCTCTTTTAAAAAAGATCCTATATATGTTGTGAATCTTGCAGACAGGAAATAGATTTAATCCTAGATTTCCAAATTTAAATTAACACTTCAACAGCACTTTTCTCACAGTAAAACTATTGTTTTACTGTGACAGCAGCTTACATTTGCCAGGTGCCTTAGCTAAGCAAAATAATGTCTTCGCCTCTTGACCCTTCGACTCTCTTATAAGCCACCAAAAGCTAGAATTAAAATAACAAGTACCACCAACGAAATCTATTGTTCTCAACGATATGTCTATCCTTCTGGGTAGTTATAAAAACAAGAACCCCCATGCAAAAGTGATTTAGTGAGTGAGAACAGACTCTGGCTGAACAAAACGCTTGTCGCAAAAGGGCACAAAAGGTCAACTATGATATCTCACCAATGAAGCAGTTGTTTTATTACAACTTCAGTCATCACTGTTCCTTCATCATTACATAATGGCAATCAACTAACAACAAACTATTACAATTGGTGATGACCCTCGACTTCAACGAAGAACCAATCCTTACAAATTGGTGACTCAACCGTTACACTAACTAACTTCTACCATTCCAAATTGGTGATCCCAACGTTGCACCATAACAGGCATCGATTACAAATTGGTGACCCCATGTAAAAAGAATTGCTGCCTTCTGAAGCTACATTAGCTGCTATCTTTTCCTCACTACTTCAGCTTAAAAAAGAACTACAGTCATCATATCAAGTCGTTAGACCAAAGGAAAAATAACGATAACCTTCATCTCCACCAAGATGCATCCTCTTTCAACCTGCTACAAACAGCTCTATACTGTGATCCACACTACAATGCACTTTTCAACAATGCAACACTGCTGATGCACAAGGAATTTGCTGACCATAGAAGCCAATAAATGCATCATTTCGACAGCTACGTGCCCAGAAATTAACTGGATAAAACTATGGAAGTCCACACATGCAACATTTTCAACAGCCATAGACTTGAAATTTCTTTGCATGCACCTATTTTTGCATTTCAAATGCTACTTTTTAGCTTTTCAGGACCAGAACACTTTCTAACCAAGTTTGTCATTTTAGCTTGATTAATTTTGTTGTTTGCATTGCACATGCATTGTTCACCTGTTTTTATTACATGGTTTCTGCTAAATGTTCTTCTTTTGAATGTCTGCAATTCCTTTCTTCGCATGCACCTTTCCTAGGCGGCTGGCCTTGTGCATGCATCTGCACACATTGTTACACACACACACATGCCTTTCTCGTTTGTTTTTCATGCTCCATGACCTTGTAGACACAACTCGTCTCTGTAAGACCCTAGGTCGGTCATGCATACATAGAGAAAGTTGTTTGTCCCTCACAATGCGCCAGCATGCCACACTTTTCACTCCTGCACGATCAAGGCATATAATACCTCGTGCACCGGCTGGTATATTCAGCACTGCCTTAATCTCTGGCATATTCAATACCATACACTGTATTTGTAATCAATGCACTAGCATTACTGCATCAGCCTTGCAAGCTTTGTTGTACACATGCACACGCACCTCTATTATGCCTCTACTGCCTTGTTTTTTTTCAACACGTCTGTATCAGCTCAACACTTATCCTGACTTGATTCATGTTGGATGTTCATATGCTCTGCGCTCATGTTTAGACATAATTTCCCCGTTAGACCCCTGTTTGGTCATGTAATTAACAGAGAAAATTATCTGTCTTGGGCATCACTCTGGCATGCTTACACTGTCGTCCTTGCTAACCTCAGCTAGTATCCACGACAACAGCACCAGACATAATTTTACTTCTGAAAAATCTTCAAGGCATTTCATAAACTGCAACCCTGCAGGAGGATCTTCCATATCATGGACTGAGAATACACTCACTCGCTCACCTGAGCTTATTGTACTGTGAATTTCGAAACATGCACCTGCACTCATGTATACACCCTCATGCGCACTCACATGCTCATTTTCTTTTCTGCCTAGTCACTGACTGCACACATTTTGGCACACAAAGCGACACTGCAATTCAAATTTATCCGAATAAAAAACTGTCCCATATACACTTCAATGATCCTCTCTCCTAATATGTGAAAGTTTTCCTCAACCATACATTTCTTTCTCTTCCTCAATCATTTTTTTCCTTTTCCCCGGAAGCTCTCTGGTGGGGGAGTTATGTTGTGAATCTTGCAGGCATGAAGTAGATTCGATCCCAGATAGCCAAATTTAAATTAACACGTCAACAGCACTTTTCTCATGGTAAAACAATAGTTTTTCAGTGACAGCAGTTTACATTTTCCAGATGCCTTAGCTAAGAAAATAATGTCTTCGCCACTGGACCCTTCTAACCTCTTATAAGCCACCAAAAGTTAGAATTAAGATAACAAGTACCACCAACAAAATCTATTGTTCTCAATGACATGTCTATCCTTCTAGATAGTTATAAAAACAAGAAGCCCCAGGCAAAAGTGATTTAGTGAGAACAGAGTTCAGCTGACCAGCTGAACTAAATGCCATCACAAAAGGACAATTATGGTAACTCACCAACGAAGCAGTTGTTTCGTCCTACACTTTCTCATTCTCACTTTATTTTCTCTTACATCACTCTATTTCTATTTGTAATTACTACGACACAATGACGAGAACACAAACACAAACTATACAAGGAAAATCTACGACATCTATCTTTACTTCGCATGCTTTACGATTTTATCACCTGCCCGTTGAGGCAAGGTATTTTACAATGTAACGGTACAATAAATACTATTTTTACAACTTCAACCACTGTTCTTTCATCTTTACATAATGGCAATTAACTAACAACAAACTATTACAAATGGTGATGACCCTC
>NC_068993.1:25103258-25104126 GCF_001194135.2 Octopus bimaculoides
AAAACAAGTGGTCAAATCTTACATTTTAATGGAACTTAATTGTCAATATAGTTTCCTTGATTATCTCTGACATCTTTCTATCTACTTGTAAGCTTTTTAATTTCATTAGTGAAAAACTCTTTCAGATTTGAAGAGAAAAATTCTGAAAGGCCAGTTTCAACTTCCACAGTTGTTTTGAGAGTCAATCAATCCAAATCATTCTGTAAACTACAGAAGAAATGGTAATCTGGGGAATAAGGCGGATGAGCAATTTTCTCTCAGCCAAGTTCTTCGATCTTTTGTGACGTGATCTTTGCAGTGTGGGGTCTTGCACTATTCTGATGAAACACCAGTCCCTTTTGGTTCACTACAGCAGGCATTTTTTTCTTCAAAGCAGTGTTCAAACACTCAAATTGCTGACAGTAGATTTGAGCACTAATCATTGCATTTGTTTGCAGCAACTGAAAGTGGTTGACTCGTTTGCAATCCCACCAAACAGAGATAACCTTCTTTTGCATGGAGTTCTCTTTTTGGTTGTGGTTGGGCCTTTTCCCCTTCACCAAGCCAATGTCTACGGCACTTAACATTTTGATAAAAAGCCCATTTTTCCTCACCAGTCACCATCATCATCATCATTTAACATCTGCTTTCCATGCTAGCATGGGTTGGACGATTTGACTGAAGACTAGTGAACCAGATGGCTACACCAGGCTCCAATCTGATTTGGCAGAATTTCTACAGCTGGATGCCCTTCCTAACGCCAACCACTCAGAGTGTAGAGGGTGCTTTTACGTGCCAGTCAGGCGGTATTGGCAACGGCCATGCTCAAAATGGTGTATTTTACGTGCTACTTGCACAGGAGCCAGTCCAGGGGCACTGGCAACGATCT
>NC_068993.1:25104150-25114957 GCF_001194135.2 Octopus bimaculoides
TTCGCAAGCCGAGTTTTGTGTCCAATGAAGGAGACGATGTTGGCATGGGTGCCAGTCGTCGAATTTAGTTCGATTTCGATTTCACTTGCCTCAACAGGTCTTCACAAGTGGAGTTTAGTGTCCAATGGAAGGAGAGGTACACATAAGTGGGCTGGCTACGCCCCTGGCAGAGGCCTTTGGTTTGGGTCTCACTTGGCTTGCCGGGTCTTCTCACGCACAGCGTATTTCCAAAGGTCTCGGTCAGAAGTCATCGCCTCGGTGAGGCCCAATGTTCGAAGGTCATGCCTAACCACCCCATTCCAGGTCTTCCTGGGCCTACCTCTTCCACAGGTTCCCTCAACCGCTAGGGTGTAGCACTTTTTCACACAGCTATCCTCATCCATTCTCGCCACATGACCATACCAGCGCAATTGTCTCTCTTGCACATCACAACTGATGCTTCGTAAGTTCAACTTTTCTCTCAAGGTACTTTCACTCTTTCTAGTAAGCACACTGACATTACACATCCATCGGAGCATACTGGCTTCATTCCTTGCGAGCCTACGCATCTCTTCAGCAGTCACGGCCCATGTTTTACTGCCATGAAGTATGTCTGTTTGTACACATACGTCATACAGTCTGCCTTTTACTCTGAGAGAGAGAGACCCTCTGTCACCAGCAGAGGTAAGAGCTCTCTGAACTTTGCCCAGGCTATTCTTATTCTAGCAGCTACACTTTCAGCGCACCCTCCCCCACTACTAACTTGGTCACCTAGATATCGGAAGCTATCAACCACTTCTAGTTTTTCTCCCTAGAAAGTGGCAGAAGTTGTTTTCTGCACATTTACAGTGTTTATAGCTCCTGAACATCTGCTACAAACAAAAACTAACTTCCTAGTTAACCTTCCTTTGATATTGCTGCACCTCTTATGTGTCCATAGCTTGCACTGGGTGCATCTTATAGAGTTTCTACCTACGCCTTTTCTACAGATCGAGCAGGGCCATCTACCTGAAGGGGTTTGTGTTTTTCTACCTTCCTACTTATTAGGACTTTGGTTTTAGCTAGGTTGACTCTAAGGCCGTTCAATTCTAGTCCTTGCTTCCATACCTGAAACTTCTCCTCTAGTTCTGAGAGTGACTCAGCAATCCAGTCTGTCCAAAAAGGGGGAGATGAGTTAACGAGAATGAAGAGAAGAGATGTTCACTTGGGATTTGCAGTTAGCTACAGACAAATTGCAAGGCACCCATTTTATGAGTTTTGGAACCTTTCCAAGCTGTTGAAGATGGTAGTGAACAGTTGTATGGCTTGAATGAAGCTTGCTTGCCAATTCTTCAAATGAAACTGCATGATCTTTTTCAAGTTCTGCCAAAAGAAGCTTGTCATCAAACTCAACTGGATGTTCTGTTCGGGCCTCATCTTCAAGGCTGAAATCTCTTCTGAATTTTACAAATCATATTCTGCAAGTTTTTTCCTTCAGGTACACTTCTCCATAAGCTGAGTGAATATTTCAAGTCACTTCAGCTGCAGAGTTTCCTTTTTTAAACTCATAAATACTCAAATACTCCTTAGACACTTCCATGTTTGAATAGCTATAATTAGTGAAATTTCAATTAGATTATCCTGCTAAACGAAATTTAATCAGTTTAAATATGTCCAAATACATATATTACTTGATGCCATTAGACATCCTAAAATACTGTTAAAGCATTTACAAATTGTAAATATAGAAGTCCAGATATTACTTATGGGATGACCTGATATATCAGTTTGAGTAAAAAATAAGCAACGTTTTGAGCCAAGAAGAATTTGTAACAAATTTTTGTAGAGTTTTGAATTCTTTAAAAACATTTTTTTGCAATTCTCTGATAATATAGACACAAACTTGCCCAAATGCATCAATAAATTAACATTGATATCTTTTTCACTGTTGTTACAAACATCTGAAATGGAACTGTCAAAGTAAGATATTTGAGCAATTTTGCTATTCAACTTCAAAAAAGGACGTAAAGCAGCTGAAATTGCTTGCATTATCAACGAAATGTTTGTGAGGAAATGACCAGTGAGTGGTCAGCTCAAAAATGGTCTAAACAATTTTGCAGTGGAGCCCTGAGCCTTGAAGATTGTGAGTGTAGTGGACGCCCATCTGTCATCATTGATGGTCAATTAAAGACTGTCATTGAGAAAGATCCACGTAAAGCCACTCGAAAACTGGCAAAAGAACTTCAAGTTTGCTAGAAAACTGCTTGCAACCATTTGCATGTGATCAGAAAATCAAAAATGCTCGACAAATGGGTACTATATGATTTGAATGAAAATTAGAAAATGCACAGATATGGAATTTGCTCATCACTTCTCCATTTCTTGACTGTATTGTAACTTACGATGAAAAGTGGATTCTGTACAATAATAAAAAATGTTCTGTGCAGTGGTTGGACCAAAATGAAGCACTGAAAACCTTCCCTAAACCCGAGCTCTTCAAAACAAAGGTCATGGTGACTGTTTGGTGGTGTACTGGACTCATCCACTATAACTTCTTAAAACCCGGAAAAACCATTACTGCAGAAACATATTGCCATGAAATTACCAAAATGAACGAAAAACTGCTACTCCTTTGTCCCAGACTGGTCAACAGAAGAGGGCCAATCATTCTTCATGACAATGCTCGACCACATGTTTCACTACGAAGTTCTTCCCAACCGAGCTTATTCCTCAGACCTTTCTCCTACCAACTACCACTTTTTCAAGCAACTTAATGGTTTCCTGCAAGAGAAGGAGTTCAAAAATCAAACCGATGCTGAATATGCATTCAAAGAGTTTATCAGCTCTAGAACTCCAGATTTTTATGTTACTGGAATAAACAAACTCGTAACTTGTTGGCAAAAAAGTGTTGATTGTAATGGTACTTACTTTGATGAATAAAATTTCCGCATTGTTGAAATATATTGTGATGAATTTCAAGTTTTAAAACGTTGCCTACTTTTTACTCAGCCTGATATATATGATAGGCTTCTTTCAATTTCTGTCTACAAAATCCACTCACAAGGCTATGGTCAGCGCAAAGCTATAGTAGAAGATACTTGGCCAAAGTGTCATGCAGTGGAGTGAACCCAAACTTTTTACCACACTGAATGTAGGGCTTAACTAGAACTTTATTCTATTGACCCCCAAAAGATGAAAGCAAAGTTGAACATGGTGGGATTTGAATTTAGAACATAAGGAAATTATGCTTTTAGGACAATCCACTGAGGGTTATGGACCAAGCAATGACAAATCTATCATTGGAAGTAAACCCAGGAATGATGGCTCTTTAGAAAATAACAAAATCAATAGCATATGGAAGTCAGAGAATACTATAATGCTAGTGGGAACCTTTGAAGGCAAAAGATTAGCTCCAAGTATATTCTAAAGGAAAGGAAATTGACATAGACTTCACTAGGTTTTCGTAAAGCAAGATATTTTTTCATTGAGAAGGAGCCACAATTTTTGTCAAATTACATTTCTATATGTCCAGAAATAACCACCATGGTCTGAAACATTTTACTTAACTACATCATCCACCTTATCTGAGATTGCCGTTGTTATTGAGCTGATCATTCGGTCACATTAGAGCTATCAAAGATTACGCGTCCTTCCTTCCTTTTTTAAGACGGTAGGAGCGTGATTTGAAGGAAACTGGCTACTACTTCCAGCAAATAAGAGACTACTTAGAGGTTTCCTGCAAGGGTTTTGATTATACGTATTGGATTTAACTTTGGACACCTAGATTTTGGAGATTGACTTTTATGTAGTGTTGTGTAAATTGGCGAAAGAAAATTGGGCTATGTTTGACTCGCAGAAGGTAACAGCTGAGCTGCGTGCACAAGCCTTCGAGTCAAAACGAAAGATTGCCCCAAAATATTTACTTAATTTCTTCCTATTTAATTCGGAAAATGCCCACCAGAATATTAAGACATAAAAATTGACATGTTGAAATATGTTTGTATTACGTGAACACGTCAATGCTTGTGTTTGTCTATACATGAACAGAAATCTACACCACGAGTATATACTGCAGTTGAACACAGGAAAACACCAAACTTCACATAGTACTTCGTTATGATACAATACTAAATACACGTGTAAGCAGTACCAAAACACGGTATCTGTCACGAGACACCAAAATAAACAAGTCACACTAGAACATTCTCTAATTGTACCCAGTTACAAACAACAGAAGTTTTCTCGGCAAAGGTAAAGAATACGTACACCAGGTGGCTAGATTAGGGTTTTTGTTACGCTGAAAATAGGTGGTGTATATATTCTTTACCTCCGCCGTTTTCTCTGTAAAGAACATGAGAATGTTTCAATACAAGAAGTCTTTATGGCGAGTTTTGACAAAGTGCATATGACGTGTAAAGAAAGAACAAAGCTAAAAGACGTCATTATAGTATAAAGAAATTATTAGTTACCGTTTTGACTAGAGGTAATTTAGCCTTTCCAACTAGATTCCATACAGTAGGATCGAGATGTTGCCGTACGTCAGCCATTTTGACAACAATGAATCACGTGACAATAATTAGAGTAACCAGGGTGTGGGTGTGGCTTTGTTTTCTTCACTCGGTAGGCAAGTTAGACTTGCCATTTCCTGTAACCGCTATTTCTTTTGCAGACATTGTGGAGTTAGAAATATCCTATATATATATGATATATATATATATATATATATATGATATATAACCACCACTTCCCACTTTATCTATTTATTTATTTTATCAATGCCGGTATTACTGTCACAGTCAATTATTATTTGCGAAGGATTGTGCTGTTATTTCTAGCTAGCTGTACGAGCATATAGAGCAGATATTTTCAACCACTGCTAAGTATGATTTACTGGTGCCACGAATCGGAAAATTCTAAGATATTTAGAAAACTCTAATGTTTTTAAAACACCACACAGAAGCATGCGTATTTATTTTCGGCAAATTGCAATGCATACGCCCATCTGTTTGATTTTATCTTCATTTATATAATAAAAAACAAAACAAAAAAATATGGTTTAAAAGGGCTAATGATGCGATATGACACGTAGCACCTTATTCAGTGTGTCGTGGAGGAAAAGCTAAAATTGCTGATTCGGAAGTTGGTTCGTAGTTGTTAGTGTATGAGCATGTATACAGGTAATGTAAATGGTTTCTTTGTCTGGCCATGTGACAGAGTATATGCATGTATTGGGGGCGTTTCTTAGTATATATGTTTGAGCCTGGTTTCTGTTGTTTTTTGCTAGTGTATACACAGAGCATGTGCATATAGAGGCAACGCACTCGTTAAGACAAGAATACTTACTCGTGCACATTTAGACATGTATTAAAGCATAGTTACAAACACCGTACACTCAATTATTATATAATATAGACACATATATAGTGTACATATATGCTCATATGGGACGATAAACGACCGGAAAGCCTTTAATTATGTTTATTCCATCAGGGTTAACCAGAGATGGCAGAAACGTTAGCACGCCGGGCAAAATGCTTAGCAGTATTTTGCCTGTCTTTACGTTCTGAGTTCAAATTCCACCGAGCTCGACGTTGCCTTTCATCCTTTCGGGGCCGATAAATTAAGTACCAGTTGCATACTGGAGTCGATCTAATCGACTGGCCCCCACCTCAAAAATTTCGGGTCTTGTAGGCACCGGTCCCAATAGTATTTACTGGACACAATAGCACTCATTGGGACTAACAGAAGACTACAACGTACATAGGTCAGAATTGGGTTCCACAGATCTGTAGAGCCCCTAGGCAACTGCCGAGTGTGCCCATGCCTTAAGACGGCTTTACATGTAGTATTTAGTTGTGGCCACTTACATTCGAAGTTCAAATCTCGCTGAGATAGAAAAACTGCACGTCAGTCAATAACTGAACAGATTTCTATAATCAATATATCAAAGACTTGAATGAAATTATAGTAGAAGACCACAACTGAGTCTTCCGAACATTTCTCATTCTTTCGTTCTCTCAATATACACTATAGTTGATTGGCTAAACTATATACCAATGAAATCACTTTACTATAGTTTTTCTTTTTCCGTCTTTCACACCGTTCCACGTTTGTTATTGTTTTATATATATATATTCTCACTCAATTTACTTTTTTCCTATCCTGCCTTCGCCGTTTCTATCTCTATTTTCTCACTCATTCATTGCTCTCGTTATTCCACTTTTTGTTCCATTCTGTTCTCTTTCTGCCACTTATATTTATCCTCCCCCCACCTTACTCTCTCACAACTCTACTGCTTCACATCCCCGCCACTTTAGCTGAGACACGTCATGACATGTAGAACAACAACAACACTTAGCAGCGGTACTTCCTACTACTGTGTGTGAGTAGATCGATCGTAGCTACGAACGCTGCAATAGTCACTGTTGTGATTTCCGGGACTCTGGGATAAACAAAAGGAAAACTAGCCAAGTATTGAACTATAATCGGCACGTGTTCCAGTAGTTCGTTGTTGGAAAACAGGGAAGTTCGAATTGTCACGAGAAACTTTATCCTTCGTCCTTCTTATATATATATATGTGTGTGTGTGTGTGTGTGCACCAATTATTGAAGTACGGCCGTGCTGGAGCTCCATACTAATTTTTCTGTTCTTCGTTAACGAACGTTTTGATATAAATGCTGAAACGAAAATTACAACATAAATGAAAATGAATTTATTTTAGACAATAAGAAATTTGTTTTCATCTTGGTGAACAGTCAATATAAATAACAACAATATCATCGAAAAAAGTCCATTCAAAACTATTTGAACTCGCTAAGAAGAGGAAACTAAAGCAGAAGTAAGAAGCCAGGAAGTGGAATGTTTTCCCATTTACTTCGCACAACTTTGTGTTCAATGATGAAAATATGCTGAAGTGTGCAGTTAGAGATTATGAATCTAATGAGCTATGTGACATCTATTCTTTACACGAGCTGACTGCAGAAATGGATTGGAAGTGACCACACCGGACAATGTATGCTATCTGTTGATCCGTTCACCGCTGTCGAAATGAAGAACTGTAGAATCGCTAATTTCAATGGAAGGATTTCCAAATGTTCGGAGTATCAGAGATGACAAGATGGTCAGGTTGGAAATTACCTAAATACTAAAGAGTAAAAAGAATACGCACGCTTTAAGTGCGGAAATCTTACACAATCTCGAAAACCTGTTTTCATTGTTACCCACTTAACGCCATCCACTACTTCGTAGGTAATAAGTTTCGTGTTATTGGGGATACTTGCTAAAAACGTCTGCCAGTAGTCATATGCTTGTCCCAAAGCTTAAACCATGCAACTGTACTTGTATTAATATTATCTTTGGAATCGTAAAAAATCTGTTGCCGAATAGTTAAATAGTTAATTCCAGCACAAATTGTTGATCTGATCCAATCTTCGATTATAGCAGGTGTTTATATATATATATAGTTTTACACTCCACAATTATTTTTACATACCATTCTCTTATTAATTATCAATAGTTATATCATTGTATATTATATTATAACTATTACTACTATAAATTAAAGAAAACGTTAAGGCAAATCCCATGTGTATTCCTTCTTTACTTGCGGATTAGCTTGTCAAACTATTTATTACCTGTTAGAAACAACACGTTGACAAATAGCCCTTTAAATACTTCATAATTATTAAGGGTTTAATGTGATTACTTTTCGAATATGATTATGTTTCACGCATAAGATATATTTAACGTATCAACAATGGTTGAAAATTTAT
This sequence comes from Octopus bimaculoides, assembly GCF_001194135.2. NCBI lineage: Eukaryota > Metazoa > Mollusca > Cephalopoda > Octopoda > Octopodidae > Octopus > Octopus bimaculoides. The sequence continues at coordinate 25,111,882 of NC_068993.1, forward strand.
TTAGTTGATTTTATATGTAACTGCGCTCGTCATATATATATATATATATATATATATATATATATATATTTTACCAATATGTGTTTAATGAACTTTTTCTCGCGTCTTCTTCTAAGCTCATCTCCTCGGCGCACCAATCGCCGTATTGTCCCCAATCACACTATAAACATACGTCTTTCCGATAAAGACCACCCCAATCATGCTTATAAAACCAACAAAATAAAAACTACCAAATATAGCATTTTAACGTTTTTACCTAAAAATCTTTTTGAACAGTTCCACCGTTTGGCTAACATTTTTTTCATATTTGTGGTGATTCTAAATTGGATTCCACAGGTACAGGCTTTCGGTAAAGAAATAGCCATGGTACCTGTGATATTTGTTCTTGGAGTAACTGCTGTTAAAGACATATTTGAAGATTTCCGGAGAGGATTATCAGACAGACAGATCAACCAGAACACGTGTCGAGTTTTGGGGTATGTAATTAATTTGTCCTTTATTTTATTGTATTTTTTAAAGTGTTTACAAGTGTCGTTGCATTACTACTGAAAATTTCTTATCTCAGCACTTCTGAAAGATTTTACCACATGCTAAAATAACAAATATTGGGTAAATTTCTTTTTCTATTGTCGATGCCGTACCTTCAACGACACCTTGTTCACCTGTGATAATTGGTTACCACTAGCTACCAGTGACTGTTTAGCAGTGACAATTAGCTCGCTGCACAAGTCGGAATTATGTAAATCCAGTGAGAAGTGTGTATGTGGTGGGGCTTTCAGCCAACTTGAAAACTTAGATGAGTACGAGAAATTTGTATGAATGCCAAAAGTGAAAATAAATAAATAAGGATTTTAAAATTAAAACAAATGAAGAAAATAATCAATAGCATTGCCTTATCACAGAACTATTTAGTTTCTTTTGTTCCACATTCTTGGCAATGATACCTATGAATTTTCGGTAATTTTTCAGATTAACACCCGCACGATCTTCACTAGGCGGTTAGGGTTTTAGGGTCAGGGTTAGGGTTTTAGGGTTACGGTTAGTGACGGAATTCCCTAACCCTAAACCCTAACCCTAACCCTGACCCTAAAACCCTAACCCTAACACCCTAGTGAAGATCGTGCGGGTGTTAATCTGAAAAATTACCGAATTTTCTTCTAAAGTGTGAAAACAATTTTTATGCTATATAATATTAAGAAACTGCAAATGTCACACTTTAACCGACCGATCTCTTTTGTATACTTCAATATATGCCTTATATAAATGAAGTATTTCATTCTGGGATAGGTATTCCAGACGTGTTATATTTATATAATATTTTACCAGCGAATAGCTGATTCATCATCCTTTTGTTAGGACAGCAGATTATTTAGCTCACGTTAACTTTTCTGCAGGATGCCTTATTTCTCAGCTAAGTCAAATATGACAAGCGCTCATCTCTGAAAGTTTAACATATCAAGTAGGCTCAAGCATGGCTGTGGTTAAATGTTCGCTTCATAACCTCGTGGTTCTAGGCTCGATATATCTTCTATTATAGTTTATTGTTGAAATTTGGTAGACGTAAACTGTAGACAACTGTGTGGATATGAGTGTTTTTGCATGTGTAACACACAACACACACACACATCACATATATATGGGGAGAGAAAGAGTGAGTGTGTGTGTGTCAGTAATGTTTACACGTGACCTTATATTTCTTAACCTAGCAACTAGACAATTAAAGATCAATAAAATAAATGCCTGACTGAAATAAGTTGCGGGATCTCGATGTGATCGATCATTGATTGGAGAAGGATTCGCAGTAGCCTTGAATCATTGGATGATAGTTCAATGAATGAAACCAGCAAAAAGCAGAAATGAAACTTGTGATATCATGTACCAAGTATTCTTGATACAAACTCTTATTCTAGAATCTATTCTATATACTTTTCTGCTTTGTCAATTTAAAGGACTCTTGAATAAACTCATTTAAAATGTCAAAAACTGTTGTACGGAATATACACTGTACATGTCTAAATTTCATTAACCAGAAAATATCTTATGAAACTTTAAGAGCCTTTTTTTCTTTGGAGTCTACCCCGATTCCTTGATTTGTAGCTTCATTATATATAGATATCGGTTTCAAATTTTGGCGTAAGGCCAGCAATTTTGAGGGACGAAGTCGATCACAACAGTCCCAGTACTCAACTGATACTTATTTTTATCGACCCCAAAAGAATGAAAGGTAACACTGACCTTCTTAGAATTTGAACTCATAACGCAAAGACAGATGAAATGGTGCTAAGTATTTTACCCAGCATGCTAACGATTCTGCCAGTTTGCCACAATGTTTGTATATGCATGTTTTTATACACATACACACACACACACACACACACACACACACACATTCCTGATCTCTCTCTCTCTCTCTCTCTCTCTCTCTCTCTCTCTCTCTCTCTCTGGCCAGGTAAATATGTACCTCCTCTACAGCAAGACATCTGTTTCTGTCTCACTGTTTCACCATAACCTTTCATCATGTGGCATAAGATCACCTCCTCCAATTCCACCTCCCCTTTCAAAGGATATTTGTCCAGCAAATTATTTGGTGACCCTGTCAGTGCAGGTGCCACTTAAAAAGCATTCAGTCCACACTATAAAATGGTTGGTGTTTGAAAGAGCATCCAGCTGTTAAAACCTTGCCAAAACTGGCCTTGCTTGTCTTTGCACCATGTAAAGAGCACTCAGTCCACTCTGCTGAGTGGTTGGTGTTAGGAAGGGCACCAGTCAGAAAAACCATGCCAAACCAAACACAGGTGTCTGGTGCAGGTTCCTGCTTGGCTGGTGCCTGCTTGACCAGCTTCTGCTAGGTTGGCTCCTATTAAACTGTCCAACCCATAGCAACATGAAGAGTGGGTTTTAAACAATGATGATTACATATATATATATATATGATATAATATATATATATATGATATAATATATATATATATATGATATAATATATATATATATATGATATAATATATATATATATATATGATATTATATATATATATATATATGATATGATATATATATATATGATATGATATAT
>NC_068993.1:25115057-25115210 GCF_001194135.2 Octopus bimaculoides
TGTGCATACTTGACAGTGTAAGTACCTTGAAAGAAAAGTTGGACCTAAGAGAGACGACTGCGCTGGAATGGTCATGTGGTAAGAATGGATGAGGATAGCTGTCTGAAAAAGTGCCACACCCTAGCGGTTGAGGGAACCTGTGGAAGAGGTAGA
>NC_068993.1:25115220-25116872 GCF_001194135.2 Octopus bimaculoides
ATATATATATATATATATATGAATGATATAATACATGATATGATATATATGTATATATATATATATGATATATATTATTATTTATATATATGTGTGTAATATCAGTGTGCATACTTGACAGTGTAAGTACCTTGAAAGAAAAGTTGGACCTAAGAGAGACGACTGCGCTGGAATGGTCATGTGGTAAGAATGGATGAGGATAGCTGTCTGAAAAAGTGCCACACCCTAGCGGTTGAGGGAACCTGTGGAAGAGGTAGACCCAGGAAAACCTGGGATGAGGTGGTGAAGCACAACCTTCGAACATTAGGCCTCACCGAGGCAATGACTTGAGACTGAGACCTCTGGAAATATGCAGTGCATGAGAAGACCCGGTAAGCCAAGTGAGACCATAATCTGAGGCCTCTGCCAGGGGTGTAGCCAGCCCACTTATGCGTACCTTTCCTTCATTGGACATTAAACTCTGTTTGCGAAGATCTGTTGAGGCAAATGAAATCAATCCAAATTTGGCGACTGGCACCCATGCCAGCGTCGTCTCCTTCAATGGATACTAAACTCGGCATGCGAAGACCTGTCGGAGCAAGTGAAATCGAAATCATGATTGAACCAAATTCGATGACTGGCACCTGTGCCAGTGGAGCTCTAAGAGCACTGTCTGAGCGTGATCATTGCCAGAGCAGCTGTCTGGCTTCCATGCCAGTGGTCTGTAAATAGCACTATTTGAGCATGATCGTTACCAGTGTCGCGTTACTGGCACTTGTGCTGGTGGCACGTGAAAAAACATTCAACCGTAGTCATAGCCAGTGCCACTGGACTGGCTCCTGTGCAGGTGGCACATAAAAAACACCATTATGAGCGTGGCCGTTGCCAGTACCGCCTGAGTGGCACGTAAAAGCACCCACTACACTCTCAGAGTGGTTGGCTCCTTGTCTACGTGCATGCAAAGGCACATAGACAGGGAGCAGAAAGGAACGGCCAGCATCTACTAGATTCAAAATAGCCAATTGCATTTGTTAGCATCAAAGTCAAAGATTTACTTACAGAGACAGTGAATATATATCACTTCAGGAGATACGACTGGATTCCATTATACAGGTAAACTGTTGCTTAATTTAAATCATATGTTTATGTGGATCTATGTTGTATCAAAATGTACTCCTTCCTGTTGACTTTATTTATTCAATTTATATAAATGATATATAAATTCTTACAGATATAGGGTAAAAATTAATAATAAATTAATAATTAGTAATCTTACCAAGTAGTTCGGTGTGTTAAAAAATCATTATCGGCAAACTTATACAAAAGTTTTATAATTATAAGCATAATTATAATTAGGGTTCAGCAAAAATTGCTTCACTACACACCGAAAATTAGAAATAGCAGTCAAAACTACTATTTCACTACCAAAATATGTCTTCCAGACAGCAACACTCGCAACTAAAACACAGGCAAAAGAGAAAAAATAACGAACTTACTTTGATTAAGCCGGGTAGGTTCGTTATTTTTTTCTTTTTTGCCTGTGAGTGAGTGTTGCTGTCTGGGAGATATATTTTGGCAGTGAAATAGTAGTTTTTACTGCTATTTCTAATTTTCGGTGTGTGGTGAAGCAATTCTTGCTGAACCCTAATTTTAATTATATGTATGATATATAT
>NC_068993.1:25117073-25120048 GCF_001194135.2 Octopus bimaculoides
TTATATATACATATGTGATATATATATATATATATTTATATATACATATGTAATATATATATATATATATTTATATATACATATGTGATATATATATATATTTATATATACATATGTGATATATATATATATATATATATCATCACCATCATCATTTAACATCCGCTTTCCATGCTAGCATTGGTTAGACAATTTTACTGAGGACTGGCAAGTTAGAAGGCTGCACCAGGCTCCAATCTGATTTGGCAGAGTTTCTATAGCTGGATGCCCTTCCTAATGCCAACCACTCCGAGAGTGTAGTGGGTGCTTTTACGTGCCACCGACACGAGGGCCAGTCACACAGTACTGGCAACGGCCACGCTCAAAAGGTGTTTTTTACGTGCCACCTGCACAGGAGCCACTCCAGCGGCACTGGCAATGACCTCACTCGAATGATTTTCTAACGTGCCACTAGCACGAAACAAGACAGCTGCTCTGGCAATGAACATGCTCGACAGTGCTGTTAGTGCTCCACTGGTGCGGTGACCAGTCATCGAGTATGGTTCAATTTCGATTTCACTTGCTCCAACAGGTCTTCGCAAGCAGAGTTTATTGTCCAATGAAGGAAAGGTTGGCATGGACACCAGTCATCGGATTCGGTTCAATTTCGATTTCAGATTCAAATTTCAAATTCCAAATTCACTTGCCTCAACAGGTCTTCGCAAGCAGGGTTTTTAGTGTCCAATGAAGTAAAGATACAGATTAGTGAGCTGGCTACACTTCTGGCAGAGATCACAGATTATGCTCTCACTCGCTTTGCCGGGTCTTCTAATGTACTGCATATTTCCAAAGGTCCCGGTCACTGGTCAAGGCCTCGGTGAGGCCTTAGGTTCGAAGGTCGTGCTTCACCACCTCATCCCTGGTCTTCCTGGGTCTACCTCTTCCACAGGTTTCCTCAACTGCTAGGGTGTGGCACTTTTTCACACAGCTATCCTCATCCATTTTTGCCACATGTCCATACCAGCACAATCATCTCTCTTGCACACCACAACTGATGCTTCTTATGTCTAACTTTTCTCTCAAAGCACTTACACTCTGTCGAGTATGCACACTTACATTACACATCCATCGGAGCATACTGGCTTTGTTTCTTGCAAGCTTACGCATGTCCTCAGCAGTCACGGTCCATGTTTCACTGCCATGTAGCATGGCTGTTCGTACACATGCATCATACAGTCTGCCTTTTACTCTGAGTGAGAGGCCCTTTGTCACCAGCAGAGGTAAGAGCTCTCTAAACTTTGCCCAGGCTATTCTTATTCTAGCAGCTACACTTTCAGTGCACCCTCCCCTGCTACAAACTTGGTCACCTAGGTAGCAGAAGCTATCAACTACTTCTAGTTTTTCACCCTAGAGTGTGGTAAAGGTTGTTTTCTGCACATTCTCAGTGTTTATTGCTCCTGAACATCTGTCACATACAAAAACTATTTTGCCTAGCACGCATAAGGCAGTTACCCCCATATTCTCCTATATACACACACTAAGGGCCTCTGGTACTCAACAATATTCTGCCAGAGTTTGGATCAGTTATTGTCTACTTATCTACCCATAAATAGAATGCTTCTTAGCATGTATATACACATAAGGATAGTTATTTACTATTATTTTTATCTGCATATAGACTTCTTAAAAGTCCATTCATTAACTCTTATAACCCTTGTATTGATATTTACACTCCATCTATATAAGTGTATATGTGTATATACATATATGTATGCATGTATATGGATATGGAGAGATATACATAGTATGCGTGTGTGTGGGTGTACGTATGCATGCGCGCCCTAGCCTCTTGACCAGTTGGTGTCTACCCAACCGTAGCTAAGCCTAGATAGTTTCAAACAATAGCTGTCCATTTAGATGGGAGGAATTAACTGTAGAAATTAACCCTCCCCAAATAGCAGCAGAAACTTTTACCCACTGGAAGAAGTAACAGGATATCCTACACCGCAAAGTTAGAAAGTTTGACATATTATTATTATTGTTGTTGTTGTTGTTGTTATCATCATAATCATCATTATCACTGTTATTGCTACTAGAATATTAATAACTCGTATGAAATGAACTTCCACATAAACTCATCCAAAATATATAGAACTGACACACACACACTCAGCAAAAAAGTTTTTTAAAAAAACATAAACAGCCTTCGAAACACAGTGGATAGCGTTGGTACCAGAGACCATGTACATAAGAGAATGCCTGTGTATACATATTTGTATATGTATACGTATGTGTGAGCGGATAGATGGATATAGACACACATGTGTACTCACATATATATATGATCTTGAATCATTGAACATCTGAGTATAGTTATGCACACGGACTTATATATTGGAGTGTCTATAACTATTTGTATGACCTCATGTACTGTTTGTAGGCTTTTTATGTGCCTTATATTTTTATATTTTTATATTTTTTATATGTTATATTTTCATTTTTCATTTATTTATTTTTTTATTTTATTCTTGCTGTACCCTTATTTTATTTTTATTGTTGTTTTTATTTTTATTTCTATTTCATTTTTGTTTTTGTCTCTTACTGTATATCTGTATGGAATTTTTTGTGAATCTCTGAAGAGGCCTAGCGAATCGTGCATGTACCCCCATTTCAGCATTTCATCCACTAATTACTCCGGCAGGAGCTATTCGGATAGAATGGGGCATGCCAATGCTAGGCCGAAACAGCTGTAAGATTAAGTTTATGTTTATTCTCAAATTCCTTATGTACTTTTATTTGTAAACCCGGTTGTCAATATAACATGGTTTGTCATAAACACTTGTACTTTGTGGTTTTTTGTCACTTTAGTTACAAATTAAGTTAATGAATTCAACGGGATACACTGTCTGCAAGTCGTTGGGTACAGAATATTATCCTCCAATTTCTAATCGATACATAAATTTAAGGTAACCACCCCCCCTTTTACCCACTCCCAC
>NC_068993.1:25121240-25135844 GCF_001194135.2 Octopus bimaculoides
GTTATAGGAGAGAAATTTGTCTGTATCGATGATGGTGCACTTGCAAAAAAAGAGGCTTGGAAATGACATTATGAAAGACTGCTGAATGTTGAGAATGAGTAGGAAAAGAAGAGTCTGCCAACTGTTGAACCAATTGAGTGACCGGCTACCCGAATTGACAGTTCCATGGTAGATAAAGCAATTAAGGATATGAAGACAGGAAAAATCCCCTGGCCCATCAGGAATCACTGTTGAGATGCTTAAAATATCTGGCAGTGTGGATTATGGTCTAGTCACCCATATTGTAAATCAGGTGGTTCACAAAGGAGTCATACCCAATGACTGGTGTAGCAGCACCATAGTCAAAAAGTAAAATCGATGCCTTAGACGGAAATAATTACAGAGATATCAAATTGCTGGATCAGGTGGTGAAAGTTGTGGAGAGAGTTATAGCCCAACTAATTAGGGAGAAAGTTAGCTTAGATGCGATGCAGTTTGATTTTGTTCCAGGGAGAAGCACCGCTAATGCTATATTTCTTGGAAGGCAGCTGCAGGAGAAATACATAGCCAAAAATAACCTCTGTACTTGACCTTTGTTGACTTGGAAAAAACCTTTGACAGGTCTTCTGATCTCTTATTTGGTGGTCAATGTGGAAACTATGGATAGATGAGTAGTTGGTGCGAGCTGTACAAGCTATGTACAGGGATGCTACCAGTAAGGTGAGGGTTGGTAATGAGTACTGCAAAGAATTCAGGGTACAGATAGGGGTTCACCAAGGATCAGTTCTCAGCCACCTCTTGTTCATTATAGTCCTCCAAGCAATAGCAGAGAAATTCAAAACAGGCTGCCCCTGGGAGCTCCTCTATGCTAATGACCTTACTCTTATAGCTGAATCACTATCTAAACTAGAGAAGTTCCAAGCACAAGAATCAAAGGGCTTTAGAGTTAGCCTAGCAAAAACCAAAGTCTTACTAAGTAGGAAGGCAGACAAATCACAAATCCCTTCAGTTAGATGGCCCTGCTCAATCTGTAGAAAAGGTGTTGGTAGAAACTCCATATGATGCACCTAATGTAAGCTTTGGACAACATAAAAGGTGCAGCAATATCAGAGGAAGGTTAACAGGGAAACTAGCTTTTGTATGTGGAAGATGCACAGGTACAATAAACACTGAACATGTACAGAAAATAGACTCCATCAGCTGCCAGTGGGGTAAGCTAGAGGTGGTAGATAGCTCTCGTTATCTCGGTGACCAAGTTAGTAGTGGAGTTGGTTGCTCCAAAAGTGTTGCTGCGAGAACAAGATTAGGCCGGGCAAAGTTCAGAGAGCTTCTACCACTGCTGGCAAGAAAGAGCCTCTCTCTCAGAGTGAAAGACAGATTGTTTGATGCTTGTGTACCAACAGCTATGTTGCATGGCAGTGAAACATGGACTATGACAGCTAAAGACATGCATTGGCTTGAAAGAAATGAAGCCAGTATGCTTTGCTGGATGTGCAATGTCAGTGTGCATGTTCAACAGTGTAAGCATCTTGAGAGAAAAGTTAGGCATAAGAAACATGAGATGTGGTGTGCAAGAGAGATAACTGTGCTGGTATGGTCATGTGATACATATGGATGAGGACAGCTGTGTAAAGAAGTGCTGATCTCTAACTGTGAAGGGAAACTGTGGTAGAGGTAGGCTCAGGAACATGTGGGATGAGGTGGTGAAGCATGATCCTTGAACTTTGAGTCTCACTAAGGCAATGACTAGTGATTGAGACTTTTGGTGATGTGCTGTGCTTGAGAGGACCCATCAAACCAAGTGAAATCATAGTCATGGTAACTGGTACCCATGCTGGCGGCACATAAAGAACACCTTTTGAGCGTTGGGCCTCACAGAGGCAAAGTGGCTGAGTTCCTTTCAATTGTTGGGCCTCTTGGAGGCAGTGACCGAGACCGTTGGTATTATGTTGTGCTTGAGAAGAAGATGCATCAAGCCAAGCAAAATTGCAGTCATGGCTGATACTGGTGTCATGCAAATTACATCTTTGCCAGTAGAATGTAAAAGCACCCTGGTGTCATGCAAATAGCACCCCTGCTAGGGGCATGTAAAAGCACTCATTACACTCTCAGAGTGGTTGGCATTAGGAAGGGCATCCAGCCATAGAAAACCATGCAAAATCAGACTGGAATCTGGTGCAACCTTCCAGCATGCCAACCCAGTCAAACCGTCCAACCCATGCCAGCATGGACAATGGACGTTAAATGATGAAGATGAACGTGCAATAGACAGTGGAAAACAACTGATTAGAAAGCTAATTAATTTGCAGTAATTATTTGAATACTGCAGTGTTTTGGAGGAAAATGCTTTCAAAGTATATTGTAAAAGATTAGGAGTAAAATATTCTTTTGTGGTTATATGTTTGTTTCTCTGAACCATTTTCTGAACTGCTAAGTTGTAATAATTTCAGGTGTATCAGTTTTCTCAGACTGGTTTGTCAGCATCTTTGTTAAGTGGTTAGTGTTATGAAGGTCATGCAGCCATAGAAATCATTATGTCAAAAAGGGAATGAATAAGCAAGATGTGGTCCTCCATTTCCTGTAGAAGGCAATGACTTGCAATAACAATTGACTCAGAGCTTTTACTCAAACAGTCACTCCAAATATGACTTGACTCAGCATGGCAAGTAGACATAAAAGCATAGTAATGAAGAAGGCTCTTCTACTCTGAGAGCTTTTTTTTTTTACTTCCTTCTGAGATGTTTATTTGTATGCATAGATTTATACTTCTGCTTTTGATTATTCTTTCTGCTATTTGTCTTGGTCTTTTTGTGAATATAGACAAACATGCTCCAGTGTATGGTAGCCATGACTATATTTCATGTAAAAAAAAAAAAATGAGGGTGAACCACCAACTAACATATTTCATGTCACAGCTTAGTTATTATGGATGAATGTTTCTTTCTGTTAAATGCCTTTTATTTTGTTAAATTTCTTTTAGATTGCTATTGTTATTTGTACAGCTAACATAAAACCTAACATTTTGATTTTGGTCTCCTAGTTATCTTATTGCTTACTTTCTTGCTGTTGAGTTTTGCAGGATATCGATCATAGGCAGTGTTTTCTCTCTACTTTACCTTTACTAGATTTTTTTTCCGCTTTGGTTTATCTTTTTTATGACATTTTCTGTTGTTATGTTTTTATCTAAACCATTTTATCCTATGCAATTAGCTTCTAGTGTATACTTCATTGTATATAAAGGTTGTTTTTCATGGTGTCTTTTCAGTTTATCCTTCCCTGTTTCTGAATATTTTTCTAGAAATTGTTTAATTGTAACATGCTCTATATTTTGAATGAACTTTTCCCTTCTTGTGCACACAATGTTATACTATATCAACTCCAGTTTGGGATACAAACAAGTAAATTATTAGCTTTCCTTTCTCAGCTGTTACAATTAATTTTTCTTCCTATATATTATATTGAATCTATAATTTATAAATGGGATGACCATTGTACTTGTGCTGATTATTTGTTTTTTAAAATTAAACTGAAATTTTTAGTGTTTTATTCTGACTTTGCAGTTGTACTTTTTATAATTTTTTCCTTCATTTATGTGTGCTATATCTCATTAATTTTATCTACTCTTCTATATGGGTAATTCTGATCTAATTCTATGACTTTACTGTCTAGATCTAAGAATAGTTTTGGTATAGTTGTCAAAATTCCTGTTACTTTTGAATTCAGCAGGTTCTAAATCCCTAGTTTGACCCTTAGGATTGATGGAGCAGACTTATGATCCAGTTGTGATCATCATATATTTTACTCAGACAGTGCTTATCCTTTCAGGTTGAGAGGGTGTGGTCTGTGAGAGATTTGGCTGCTATTTCTAGCAAATTTCACTGCCAAAATTGGAGCACTTTTGTCAGATTACCCTAGTTATAGTAGCCATTGGCAGTTTGATTGCATAGATTTGTTAATGGAATCAGAGTTAGACAGAAAATGAGAATAAAGAAAATTCTTACAGAGATATAGCTGGTTTTTATTCTTTCCTTATCATGCAGTGTTAACTGTTCCATTTTGACATGATGTGCTTATAATATTGGGGCTGCTTAGTTTGTGTATAGTTTTGTTTATCCACAAGTATGGTGTGTTGTAGGAGGCTTTTATCCTCAATCCACACCATATCTAGATTTTTGTTTCTTTTTTTTTCTTTTTCATTTTGCTCCCTTAAAAATCTTGCTTTGTTTACAAATAGCTGTTCTATAGATTCATAAAAACATCTCCGAAACCATTTCTGTTTCTATAGTCAGATATTAATTTCCAGATAATCTACCAACTTTGTAGGAGATTATAAATGACAGGGTTTTGTATTATTGGTAAAAAGGTTATTAGGCTATCGGTTTCAAGTTCTTGGTGTTTTTATTTTGAGGAGAATAATATCAACTCTTTAGCATTTAAACGGGTCATATCTGGCCCAAATATTTTATGTTTATCATTTAAACTGGTTAGATCTAACTTCTCACACCAACCCTACAATGTCATTCTAAAAGTAAACAATCACTTCATTAAAATATTGAAGCTACAAGATAGCGCATGATAAATTCAAAACAGTGTGAATAATTAAGTATTACATTTGATAGACTAATCTGAATGCTAAAATGTTGATATTGTTTCATGTACACAGGTTAAATGTTTAACTGAAATTGATGACTTTATCAATTTCGAAAGGTTATAATTCTTGAGGTTATGATTGGTTGGTAAATTACCTTCTAGTTTTATTATGCCATGTTTGTGGTTACTTTATTTCTCTGCCGTTCTTTTTTAATTCATTATGCATCCCTATTATGAAGTACTTTCTTTTATTCTTTTTCCCAATGTGTTTGTATTTATGGTGTCGTTAGTGTACACTGCAGTGTAATGTATTTTTATTAATGAATCTTTTAATGTGTCTTTTGTTACTAATTCTATGAGGGGTAATTTTATCCTTGGTTCTTTTATGGTTGGTAAAATGAGTACCAGTCAAGAACTGAGGTCAGCTTAACCCTTTTGTTACCATATTTCTGTTGAAAATACACTACCTTGTTTCAATTAATTTAGAAAATAATGAAGAATTTAGCGAAATAACTTTGTCATTATTAATTTGGTGTTTGTAACATTAACATGAAATTTTGATAGATGGTCTTAATTTAGATCTTTTTAAAACATGAATTTTCTATCATGCAACTGGGAGCAGTCTCAGGCAGGTTGGTGTAAAAAGGGTTAATAGACTATGTCCTGCAAAATGTGTGGCCCTGTGCCTGTTCTGAAGTCATTATAAGTACTCATACAGAGCCTATTGTTTTACAAATGGGATTAATAATATTCTGCTTCATTGGAATATAGTTTTTTTTTTTAAATGACAATAAAATGCATTTTTTTTTTTTTTTTACTTTTGAAAGCTTAGTTAATAGAATAAGCACAGGCTGAGAAAACTTCAGAGAGCTACTACCTTTGTTGCTAACAAAGGTCTCTCCCTCAGAGTGAAAGGCTGATTGTATGATGCCTGTGTATGGACAGCTATGCTGGATGGTTATGAAACTTGGGCTCTGACTGCAGAGGACATGGGAAGGCTTGAAAGAAATGAAGTCAGCATGGGTGTGCAATGTCAGTGTACATATACAACAAAGTGTTAATGTTTTAAGTAAAACATTGGATATAAAAGACATCAGATGTAATGTTCATGAGAAAAGACTGCACTCGCATGCTCATGTGATGCATATGAATGAGGACAGTTGCATAAAGAATTGTCAATCTCTAATTGTGGAGGGAATCTGTGGAAGAGGTAGACCCAAGAAGATGTGGGATGAAGTGGTGAGATCTTCAGATGTTGTGTCTCACAGAGGAGATGACAAGAGACTGAGACTTCTGGTGATTTGCAGCGCTTGAGAAGTCATGTCAAGCTAAGTAAAATCGTGGCCATCCATACATACAGATATGTCCTTTACAGCCATCTCCACCTCCTCACACACACACACATGCACACATAATCTACCCTCTGTCAAAACTCACCTGCAACCCTATCTTCACAACCACCCCCATTCCACTACTCATGATCACCAACTACTGCAGGCTCCTCCACTCTTACATATCTACCATACCCCACATCCAGCCACTCCAATTTCTCTGACCATCACTTGCTACTGTCACCTCTTTCCCATCTCAACATTTCTTCTCACACTGTCATGAAATATCCCCCTCTATCCCTTCTGTACCACTTATACTCCACCCATCCCCCACTATTCCCTGTGTGTAGGTCCTGATGCATCTCCAACATCATCTCTTTCTCTTTCCACCTCTCTCTCTGACTGCCTTTCTATCTTTTTCTCTCTCCCCCCTCTCTCTCTGACTGCCTTTCTATCTTTTTCTCTCTCCCCCCTCTCTCTCTGACTGCCTTTCTATCTTTTTCTCTGTTTCTTCTTCCTCTGGTAGCCAAGTATTTGCTCTTCAGTAAGATACCTATCTCTATCCTTCTATTATACTCTAACCTCTCACCTGGTACAAAGTCACTACCCTCAGTTCCCCTCCATCTCCAAATTGAGATGTCTTCATCGTGCAAGTGACTTGGTGACCCCACTGGTGTTGGTGCCATGTAAAAAAGTACCCAGTACACTCTGTTAAGGGGTTGGCATTAGAAAGGGCATCCAGCCATTAAAACTATGCCAAAGCAGACATTGGAGCCTGATGCAGCTCTTTGGCTTGCCAGCTCCTATCAAACTATCCAATCCATATCAGCATGGAAGATGGATATTACATGATGATAATGATGAGGATGGTTTACATATATGCAAAAGGAATAAAAGTGGGCCCTACCCATATTGATACATAACACCTACCTTAACATAATACTGATCACATGTATTGTATATTGGGCATTTAAACTTGGCAGAGTTTGTTACTTTCCAAGTATCGTAGCTGATTTCTTCTAGTGAGAGAGAGAGAGAGAGAGAGAGGAGACAGGAGTAAAGGAGATGTATCAGATAGTATCTATCGACCCAAAAGGGATGCAGAGTAAGAGCGCATGTGCACGTGCACACACACACATACACACACATGCATATATAGAAAGTGAGATTTATATATCTGTGTTAAGAAATAGAATAGTCAGTGAAATATGACATCAAATATTTTATAGAAACATTTGTGTGCTTGGGGTGTACCTGTGTCAGCATTTGTGACAGCCTAACAGACACTGTAATCATTATTATAATAGACTAACAAGGTAGTGAGCTGACAGAACTTTTAGCACACTGGGCAAAATGGTTTGTAGCATTTAATCCATCTTTACGTTGTGAGTTCAAATTGTTGCTCAGGTTGACTTTGCCTTTAATCTTTTAGGATTGATAAAATAAGTATCAATCATGCACTGGGGTCAATCTAATCGACTATCCCCTTCCCCCAAATTTCAGGCCTTGTGCCTATAGCAGAAAGGATTGTTATAGTAGATTGACACCATTACTGATGCTTGTATTTTGTCTTGTTGGAACTATTGTTATTATTATTATTCGGTGAGACCTATTAAGCTGTTAGTTTAGTTGTAGCATTTAGAACAGCTGATACAAAATGTTAATCTGATTGATTGCTGATGACATTGTAACACAATTTATTGCCTGTATCTCCTTAATACAATGTTTTCCTTTATTGTGTAGAACACATGTATGTTTAATGAATCAGATTTTTTTCTAAACCCTGCCAGCTCTATTGTGGACTTGTATATTGATGTAGATATCAAACAACAATTATTTGTGCATCCATGAGTGTGGGTGTGTATGAGAAAGATGGAGAGAGTGTCAGTAAGAAGAGAGCATATATATATATATATATATATATACACACACACACACACACGCATACTTATGCACACACACACATACTTATGCACACGCACACATATACGTACATACATACATACATACACACGAACACAACATTCAAGTGGTACTTGTTTGGCAAGTGACTTGATCTGAGAACTTATGTTGAAAGTGAAACAATGATATAGAAGTGTTATTTCACTCATATATGAAGACACAAAAGACATGTTTATTTGCTATTTGTTAATAGTAAAGTCTGATAAGAAACGTTAAAAGTTTCCATTGCACTGTTGTGACCTGGTCTCTGAAACAATTTAGATGTCATGTTTCTATATGAGTGACCAGATCAGAAAAGTACAATGAAGTTTTATCGATCCTTTCAAACAGACTGCACTACAACTTGCAGTGTCATTTAATCCTTTGGCATTCAGATTCTTCTGTAAACTGTAATGTTTATTTATTCACATTGTTTTCAATTAATTATGCATTATCTCATAGCTTTGAGATTTTGATGATGTGATTGCTTATTTTTATTATGCCATCGTAGGGTAAGTGTGAGAGGTCAGATCTGGCTAGTTTGAACATAAAACAGATCAAATATTCAGGCTGGATATGGCTTGTTTAAATGCTAAAGGGTTAAGTATTGAATGGAATGAATCTATAACATATGATGAGATAAATGTTGCTTTTTATCCTTTTGAGGTTGATGAGAATATATCAGTGCTGGGTGGTAGATGAGTGGAATTGAAAGAGTGATGGTTGAGATTACCTTTTGGTTTCTGTGCATTGCAGGTTCAAATTCAACTTGCTTTCATGTAAAAAAAAAATAAATAAATAAATAAAAACATTGAGGAATGGCAAAAGTGGTTGTTGTCTGAGGAAGTCTTCAAGCAAGTGTCTAAATATTTTTGGTTTTCACTCTCAACACCAGTATTCCAGCTTGCACAAAAGAATGCTCCATGGTCTTTTGATTTTTGTGCAATTGACTGAAAATAAAGGAATGAATGAGAGGCACACACAGAGATGTATAGTTAAAAATTTAAGTTTGCGACCACATGGTTTCAGGTTCAGTCCTACCATGTGGAATCTTGAGCAGGTGCATTCTACATTAACCAGGTGCCTTGTAAGTGAAGTTTAAGGGATGAAGACTGTACGACTGTACTACTGTATAATGTATGTGTGTGTATATAGATATATGTTGTATATTATTTACATTACTTACATTCGACGGATATTTGTCCTCATCTTGTTTGTTGTTAACACAACATTTCAGCTGATATACCCTCCAGCTTTCTTCAAGTGTCTTGGGGAAATTTTGAACCTGGGTTCTCATTCCTAAGGTATTTTTTGATGTTATTATTATTGTTGTTATTATTATTATTATTATTATTGGAATCGAACTCGGAATCTTGGGGTTAGTAGCCCACGCTCTTAACCACTATGCCATATGCTCATGGGCAATTATGGAGTGAATTTTAGGGCTTATAAATCTAATATTTTTCTATCCTTCCTTAATATCAGTTTCCATATGCTGCTCATATCTGCACTCGGTCTGCTTAGGAGGTCGTTGTGTCCTAACATATGTGCTGCTTCTTTTAATTTTCTTATTTTCCAGTGGTGTTCCTTGTCTACTATTCATCAGTAATAGCCAATATATACATGGAATACTTTGAGAATTTGGCTTTAGGATCAACACCACTAAAACCAACACTATAGCTATGATATGTTGATGACATCTTTATACTCTGGCCCCTCTAGGAAGATGTCCAAGTGCTGTTAGATCATGTGAACTCAATACAGCCATCCATACAGTTCACAATGGAAAAAGAAAAAGACAATCAGCTGGCATTCCTGGACGTATTGATAACATGCACCAAGTATGGATTCAGGACATCCTTATACTGCAAGCCAACCTTCACTGGACGATACCTCAACTTCAATTCCCACCATCCATACAGTGTAAAGGGAGGGATTGCTCAGTGCCTAAAACATTGTGCAGAGAATATAAGTAGCAATTGTAATACACACCACAAAGAAATGTAAGTAAATTCAAATATGATTCTGAAGAAGGAGTAACCTTCGAGGTTTACTTTCAAAGATTTAAACAAATTTTTGAAAAAGAACGTCAGGATTGGATGGACGAAATGAAAACGCATCTAGTTTTTTAAAAACTAGTGACAGCAGAGCATGAGAAGTATAGTAACTTCATATTGCCAAAAAAGCGTCCAATATAAATTTCACCAACACACTTGGCATTCTGTGCAAAATGTTTAGTGAAAAGAGCTCACTGATTAATACTAGATGGGGATGTTTAAACATAGAAAAGAGCGAAGATGAAGACATAACTACTTACAGAGGCAGAGTCAACAAAGAATGTGAGAGATTTAGGCTGGATATGCTTACTCCAGATTCTTTCAAGTGTTTGGTTTTTGAACAAGGATTGACAGATGGAAGGGATGCAGAAATCCAAACAAAAATTCTAGCAAAACTGGAAATGAACCAGTTGGAAGAGTGTGACATGATATTGAAATTAAGGCATGACGTGGAAGAAATTCAACGGAAAGAGTGTTTCCACATAAGACCAGTGCAAAAAAGTCGCAAGACAAATAAAGTGTTACAGGAAAAACCGAAAAAATATCCGGATGTAGACCCATGTACAGCATGTAGTGGGATGCACCTATTTTCAGGCCCAAATGGAACATGCTGTTTGTGTCAGTAGACCAGGTCAGTAAAGAGCTAGAAAAGTTAGAACACCCGAATATAATTGAAAAGATTGACCATGCAGAATGGGCAGTACTGGCGGTCTACGTAAAAAATAATAATAATAAGCTAAGAGTGTGCGCAGACTTCTCAAACAGGTTAAATAACTGTTTGCTTGCACACAGTTACCCACTACCAAACCCAGAAGTATTTGCTAAACTAAACGGAGGAAAATTTTTTCAAAGTTGGACCTCTCAAAAGCATAGCTTCGAATTCAGTTAGAGGAAGATTGAACACATCTACTAACAATCAAGATTCACCATGGATTGTACAAGTTCAAACGACTGCCATTTGGAGTAAAAGTGGCACCCATCATATTCCAACAAATAATGGAGTGATGTTAAGTGACTGCGACTTTGCCATCACATACATCGATGACATTTTGATAAAAAGTGAGATTTGGGTGTAACACATGAAGAAAGTATTCGAAGAACTAAGTGAATATGGACTAAAACTGACTGAAGAAAAATGTGAATTTTTGATGGAACAATTAAAATATCTAGGTCAGGTAATCGACGAAAGTGGATGCAGACCAGACCCATCAAGGGCGACAGCAATACAAAATATGCCACCCCTGACAGACGTGACAATGCTATAAGCATTCCTAGGCTTGATAAATTATTACCAAATGTACATCCCAAATATACATAAGGTAAGGGCACAACTTAATGAATTATTTTTAAAAAAAATACCAAATGGGTTTTGACAGAAATGCCAGAAAGCATTTGAGTTCAAAGTTGTGTTAACTTCAGACTTGTATCTTACACATTTCAACCCAAAGTTAGAAATAATACTAGCTACAGATGCTAGTGAGTATGGAATAGGAGCCGTACTCCTACACAAGGACAACAATGGCAAGAGAAATGCCGTAGCTCACACATCAAGGATATTATTGCCGACAGAAAAGAGCTATAGTCAGATTGAAAAAGAGGCATTGGTTATTATATTTGGCATAAAAAAAGTTCCACAGGTTCATTCATGGCAGAGGTTTTTGGTTGCAAACTGATCATAGACTTCTAATAATGATATATGGATACAAGAAAGGAATCCCAACACATACGGCAAACAGACTGCAGTGGTGGGGTACCATTCTATTAAACTACAATTATAGAATGGAATATCTGCCTTCAAAAAAGTTGGGGCATGCTAATGGTCTGTTTAGGTTAATTCTGAGAAATAATGAACCACTGGATGACACTGCAATAGCAACGCTAAGAGTGGAAGCAGAAACAAAAGAAGTGATGTGGAACATTGTATGTGAACTACCAGTAACTTTGGAAGAAATAAAAAGAAATGCAACAAATGACAAATTTATTAATGAGACAAAAAGAAAACTGTGGTCGACAAAAGTAAATAAAGAAAGGTCTGATGCAAATAACTGCCAAGATGTGAGCGTGTACTGTATATGTAATGGCGTATTAATGTATGCTTAGAGGGTGGTCATACCACAGACATTACAGAAGAGAATGCTAAAAGAGTTCCATGTGGGACATCTAGGTATCTCTAGAATGAAAGTGCTGATGTGAAGTTTTGTATACTGGCCAAGCATGGACAAGGAAGTTGAAAACCTGGTAAAAGGCTGCAGAGGATGTGTGCTGGCAGTGCAACTACCGACTACGAAATGTGAACCTTGGCCAGAAGTGAAAATATCACGGTCCCAATTGCATATCAATTCTGCAGGCCCGATAAATGGATATTATTACTTAATAGTAGTGGACAGCCACATAAAATGGCCTGAGATCGCGAGGTGTAAACGACCAACCTCGTATATGGTAATAAACTTCTTACATGAGCTGTTCACAAGATTTGGTGTACCAGACATAATTATCTCTAATAATGGAACACAGTTTGTATCCTGAGTTTAAAAGATTCTGTGAAATGTTTGTTAGAACTTAAAACTATATCACCTTAGATCGAATGGAAGGGCCGAACGGATCATGGACATTTTAAAGAAAGCTAATAAGGAAGCCATGGACAAGGTCATGATTCAACAATTCTTAAGGGTATACAGGATAACTCCGAACCCAAATGCACCAGAAGGTAATTCACCAACAGAATTAATGTTTGCCAGGAAGGTGAAGTCGGTTACCAGTGAAGAAAAAATATGTGCTAGTAAAGACATGTCAAAATTCTTTAGAATTGATGATAAGGTATATGTAAGAATGTACGAAAATGGCAACCAATACTGGTAAGAAGGAGAAATTGTAACATAATTAGGAAGAATGATGTATGGTGTAAGAAGCAGAAATGGAATGAATAGGAGACAAAGAAATCAGCTTATGGAAAGAGTCATAGAAAAGGAACCAACAAGAGTAGAAATACAGATGGATTGGCTATATGACATTTTTAGGTCCCAACACCATGACAAGGAGTCAAAACCACATGTACAAGGAAAAGAAAGAACATTGGATTCTTGAAAGTAGACCTTAAGAAGCAAAGATATTGTGTAAATAAAAAGAAAAAAAGGTGAAGGTGGGGTGAATAAAAGAAATTGATTGTTAAATAAAATAATTAAAAGGGGAGATGTATTGTGAAACTGTATACCTCTCCTGGTAAAAAGTGGTAGGAGTCAGCTATTATAAATAGATCAGTAGTTGGTCGTCAAGAGGGATCGAGAGTCAAAGTATTGAGAGTCAACAGCTCTAGTTGGTGGGTTGTGGAGCTATCAGCGATAATAAGACAGAAGACTTTAGTGTATTAATACTCTAGTACGAAGTGATACAATGATATTTCACCATGTCACATTGTCTTCCTGAATAAGAAATTCTAAAATTTTACTCTATCCATAAATGAACTCAGTAGTCTTGATAATGAGTTACCAAGCAATATCTCCATTAGCTCCTGAATGGATTACTTGAATAATTGAATAATTAGTTAGCATTTAATATACTTGGTGCTATTGGATGTTACAGGATGTTACAGATGTTTTACTGTCATCATTCCATCATTTAAATATAAACACAAACAACTGACTTAACACCAGCCAACTTCATTGTTAGCATGCATGAATGTGTATATTTGAGAACCGTGTGTGTGTGTGTGTGTGTGTGTGTGTGTGTGTGTGTGTGTGTGTGTGTGTGTGTGTGAGAGAGAGAGAGAGGAATCATATGTACTACTATCAGTAATGAAAAGGGTGAAAGTGTCACGCTTGACTAAATGTTCTACCTTGTAAGAAGTTTGTTCCTTCTTTCTCTCTTGCCCCTCCTGTCCTTCTGCTGCTGTTACTGGGGTGATACATTTATATTTTTTTAATCTTTTACTTGTTTCAGTCCTTTGACTGCACCCAGAACATTTTTTTTCTAGTCTAGTACTTATTCTATCTGTGTCTTTTGCCAAACCACTAAGTCATGGGGATGTAAACACATCAACACCAGTTATTAAGTGGTGGTGAGGGACAGACACAGACACAAAGAAACACACACACGCACACACACAAAATGAGTTTGGAAGAATATATTACCCAGGTGTATTAGCTTTCAGTTAAGTTCCAGTTAACAGCTAACCACTTCAATCAGTATTTAATGTCTGGGACTACAATTTGTTGTTAGTCACCCCATGAATCCTTCCGATGGGTAATTCTGTGTTCACTTCACTGGATGGAAAAAATTGTCTGGAGTAAATATTATTATTATTAATAGTAAAGAGTATGAAGAGTTGTACATCCACAAAATTTATTTTATAATCTTATACAGCATATTATAATGGCCTACACTTTGAGTTCACTTTGAGGATGACCAAATGGATGGACCCTGATGAAGCTACACTGGCAATAATGCAACGTTGCATTTGCTACAATGAGTAGTAGCTGCAGCAGAAACATGTGTAGGTCATTATAATATGTGGCATAAGATTATAAAATAAATTTTGTGGATGTACAAGTCCCTATACTCTTTATTATTATTATTATTAATAATAATAATAATATATATATATATATATATATATATATATGTGACACTTATTCAGTAACCATGATAAAACTCTGAGTTTCGGATGCCAGGGTGGGAACCCACACGGAGTTTTATCATGGCTACCGAAT
>NC_068993.1:25138139-25142719 GCF_001194135.2 Octopus bimaculoides
ATCTATACATATATATACATCTACACATATGTATACATATACATGTATGCATATAGATCTATCTATCTATATATATATCTATACATATACGTGTACATATACATCTATATGTATACATATACATCTCTCTCTCTCTCTCTCTCTCTCTCTCTTTCTCTCTCTCTGAAAGTATCTGTCATTACAGTATCGAAATGGTGTACATATACATCTATATGTATACATATACATCTCTCTCTCTCTCTCTCTCTTTCACTCTCTCTTTCTCTCTTTCTTTCTCTCTCTTTCTCTTTCTCTCTCTCTGAAAGTATCTGTCATTACAGTATCGAATTGTGATTGTTTCAGTTAGTGGAATAGTTTCATTTTTAAGGTGAAAGTATTTGACATGAGTGTTTTTGTTTCACTTTTGACACGTAATACTTAAATAGTGGAGGAGATATTATGTTGCCGTGGGCTCGAACTCTGCAAGAAGTTAATAATTTTTTTTGACTAAAACACAACTGGAACCCTAAGTAAGGCATGTGTAAAATTTGAATGAAATTGGTTGCGTAGTTCTCAAGTTTTAGGGATTCACACACACAGACAGACATTCTCATTTTTATATATATAGATGGTGTCTTTGCAGGGCAAATTGTTAGATATTATAGTACTAGTATTCATAATGCTAATAAATTTTTGAAAAGAATAAATAAGCTGTTAAGATATTTAGTAAAACAAGGGTATAAATATGGTAAATTGGTTCAAACTTTTAACCACTATTTAGGTGGGAAACTTGAAATTCTAAATAAATATGGGGTAATATCTAGTCTTCTGATTAGCAAATATTTGTAAGGATTTGGAAGGTTTACAGTTCGAGTTATTTGCTTACTACATCACCAATATTGAGACAATTGAGGAAGTAGTAATTACACCCTACGTCATTAATATTTTGTTGGCTCTTTACATTCTTTGGTGATGGAACCACGTGTCTGATTAAACATTTCTTTTAAACAGTTTTAATTATCTTTTAAACATAGCAACGTTTATAATAATAGTTGATTATAAGTATTTTTATTAGTTTTTTAGTTAATGAAATTTAATGTTTATATTAGTTACTGGTAATTTAATATTATAGCTTGTAGTGGTGATATATTAACAAGTATGTGGTGTTTTATTTTTAACTTTTGAATGACGAAATGCTGTATTTCACTCAATAAAATATTAGCTTTCATTATAGTCGTATCTATTGAAGACTGGTGGGATTACTATTTGTATGGACTTAAAGATTGGTCGCAATTTAGCATATAATTTAGTTATTGCTGTTCACTATTAATACCGATACAATGTACATTGGTTTATATGTTTCTTTGTTGTAGTTTTATTAAGGTTAGTGTTTAATCCTGCCTATATATTGATCGATTGAAATAATGTGGTTATTAAGATTTTCTTTTACATTATACTATGGAAGATGGTAGGGATTATAATTTTTGTATGACTTAATAGATTTATCGCTGTTTAGCAATGTATTCAGGAGTGGATGTAATTTACTTATTAAATTTATTTATTGATAAGGTTGTACATAGGGTTAATGTGTGAGAAAGTTGCAGTTTATTTGGTTTGTTTGTTCCCAAGCAACACTTATTTTAGTGCTGTTGATACTGCCAGATTGAATGGTACTGACCAGGTGTTGAAACCATAATGATATCCATGGGGCAGCTGATGATGAAGGTATGTTGGATTGTTGGTATGGCTGTGAAATAGTATTATAACACATCCTTTTGATATATATATGTATATATATATATATATATATATATATATATATATATATATTTATGATGGGTTTCTTTCAGTTTCCATCAACCAAATTCACTCACAAGGCTTATGAGGGTATAGTAGAAGATGCTTGCCCAAGGTGCCACACAACGTGGTTGAGAAACAAGCTTCTTACCACGCAACCCTGCCTATAATGGTACCAGCTATATATTACTTATATATTTGTTTCTTTGAAGAGGAGATACATTGTTCCTAAGTATTTAAGGTTATACTAGAATGGGGGGTATGGTTAGTTTAGTTAGTTTTTTGAGGCTGAGGATAAAATATTTCTTTTGGTTCATTCCCGTTGAAGACCTAACGGTGCACAAGACACACAAAATAGTGAAAGAGATGAAATATATCTACTCTTCTATACTATAGTTCATACCATAAAGTACTGCAAGTTATAGAATTGAACAGTGTGGTCCTCAATCATATTTCTTGTTTCAAATTTGTATTTATTTACTTTTTTAGTGCACCTTGCTACATCTCGCAGTGCATCAACGTGAAAACCACATATGTCCTCATTATTCATATATTACAACAGATGTCATAATATCACAGTCCTGTGTTATAATCTTTTCCATCATTACTGCCTTATATTAGTCTATATCAACATCATCAACCTTTATTCCTGGGGATACATTGTTTGTATGTGTTTTGTTTTCATGCTAGTCATGAATGTGTGGGTCTTAAGATAACAGTTATGTATAATATATGAATTATTTAAGACCTGGGATGCCATTCTTAATAACAAGAACAATTTATTTATAAATTGCAACCAGGTACCTTTCCATACTCTCTGTTGTATTCTCTCTTACAACCTTGGAATAAGCAAGGAAAATCCATTTCAATGTTATCCTCCTAAGGTTAACAGGATAGTCAAGGGTTTACTCTTTTAATTAATTATATAAAGGAATTGAGAAGGGATTAGAAGGACAAAAGTAATTAGGAAAATATTCATTAGCATAGTCTCCAAATGGTGCTTTGATCAAATCTAAAAAGTCTTTGATCATAGATCTGCTTGGTCTGAGTTAACCTGGGGCTAAACAGTAATAACAAGAAATCAGAGAGATTATTGAGTGAGAAATCCATGGCTAAGCTGACTGAAAGGAGACCTCGGAGAAGACCAAAAAGAAAATAGTTAAATAATATCTATAGTCTCAGTTGTTTATGTTAAGGAATCCAGCAGGAAAGTGTGATGACAATTACTTTTGATAGGACCCTATGGAGGAGGTATCTGGGGACTCAACACTCACAACCTTACCAAGAATAGTTGGCAGAAAAATGGATGAATGGGTAGATGGATGGAATCCCTGAATATAACTTATCTGGAATATAAACATTATAAGTTACTGTAAATCTACAAACTTGTTTAAAACCAAAAATCTGCTTAAATATCCTTTGTCAGTTGAAGTTTGATTATTTTAGTGCTGTTGTTGGTATGCATATATTCTCACTGCACTGAAAAATATTCTGCATATTTATGCATACAGCAAGTTTTTCCATGCAATTCAGATGATGCAACTTTTCATAGAGAATATAAAAGGAATTTAAATAATAAATTAATAAAAAGAATTCATTTCCTTCCTGGCCATTATATTATATATTATGAATATGGCTGATGTGCATTGTTTTTGTTATCCATGAAAATACTAAATTTAGCTTATTATATATACAACAGCTGTGTTGAAAGGGTAATAAGCAATGCAATAGTTGTACTACTCACAAGTTATTACATAACAGCTGTGCTACTATTGCTCTCTTACAAACTATATTATTAGCATCATCATCATCATCATCGTTTAACGTCCGCTTTCCATGCTAGCATGGGTTGGACGATTTGACTGAGGACTGGTGAACCAGACTGAGGACTGGTGAACTGCTACACCAGGCTCCAATCTGATTTGGCAGAGTTTCTACAGCTGGATGCCCTTCCTAATGCCAACCATTCCGAAAGTGTAGTGGGTGCTTTTATGTGCCACCGGCATGAAGGCCAATCAGGAGGTACTGGCAATGGCCATGCTCGAAATGGTGTATTTTACATGCTACCTGCACAGGAGCCAGTCCAGCGGTACTGGCAACGAACTCGCTTGAATGTCTTTTCATGTACCACTGGCACAAGTGCCAGGATGTGACGTTGTTAACGATCACACTTAAATGGTGCTATTTACGTGCCACCGGCACGGAAGCCAGACAGCTGGTGCTCTGGCAACGATCATGCTCGGACGGTGCTCTTAGTGATCTACTGGTACAGGTGCCATCACGATTTCACTTTCGCTTGCCCCAACAGGTCTTTGTAAGCCAAGTTTAGTGTTCAATGAAGAGACGTTGGCATGGGTGCCAGTCTACAAATTTAGTTCGATTTCGATTTCACTTGCCTCAACAGGTCTTCGCAAGCGGAGTTTAGTGTCCAATGAAGGAATGTTACGCGTAAGTGGGCTGGCTACATCCCTGTAGCTATGGTGGAGCACCACTTTAAAGACTTTTTAATCAAATGAATCAACCCCAGTACTTATATTTTTCTTTTCCTTTAAGCCTGGTACTTATTTTATTGGGTTTTTTGCCAGACTTTTAAGTTACAAAGATGTAAACATCCCAACACTGCTTGTCTAGTGGTGGTGGAGGACCAAACACTGACACAACCACACACACACACACACACACACACACACACACACACACACACATCATCTATCAAATCCACTAACAAGGCTTTGATCAGCCTGGGATCATGTGGTTGGAAAGCAAGCTTCTTACCACACAGCCATGCCTGTGCCTATTTTTAG
>NC_068993.1:25143635-25145148 GCF_001194135.2 Octopus bimaculoides
ACATCTCTTTCTCTCTCTTTCTCTCTCTCTGAAAGTATCTGTAATTACAGTATCGAAATGTGATTGTTTCAGTTAGTAGAATAGTTTCATTTTTAAAGTGAAAGTATTTGACATGAGTGTTTTTGTTTCACTTTTGACATGTAATACTTAAATAGTGGAGGAGATATTATGTTGCCGTGGGCTCAAACTCTGCAAGAAGTTAAAATTTTTTTTGACTAAAACACAACTGGAACCCTAAGTAAGGCATGTCTTTGAATGAAATTGGTTGCGTAGTTCTCGAGTTTTAGGGATTCACACAGACAGACAGACACACATTCTCATTTTTATATATATAGATGATACTAATAACTGTTACACAATATTTCTTATTGTTAACATATTATGATAAATTGGTTTTATCATATAACTTTTTTGTACTTCTTATGTCACCAATTGTCACCAGCTGTTAGTGTATAGTATTTCATTGATGTGCGATTTTCCTCTTAAGTGTTTCCAATGCCAGTTGCTACCTAATCTCTTGATATTGTTGATGTTTAGCCTTACACCAATGATTCTCAACCATTTTTTACCTATGGGCCCCTTTGATTCCTGTTTTATTTGGGTTGAGCCTCATAGCTATCCAATGTTTAAAAATCCTAGGCACAGGTATGGCTGTGTGGTCAGAAGTTTGCTACCCAACCACGTTATATATATATGTATATAGTTATATATATAGATATAGTTTTATATATATATAGAGAGATAGATTATTGTGTGGCACCTTTGGCTAGTCTCTTCTGCTATAGCCTTGTGAGTGGATTTGGCAGATGGACACTAAAAGAAGCCATGTTTGAAAATATAAGGACACAGATCGGGTCATATAGCCTGATGATGTCTCCTGGGGCTAAATTACAGTAACAGGATTGCCATGTAAATCTTTACTCCAAAGTACTGTTACTGAATATCTCTTGTTGTGAGATTTAAAAATAGTAATTTTCTAATTTATAGGGAAGTGAAAAAAGTCTTTAAAGTTTCGAGTCTATGCTCTTCCACAGAAAGGAACACAGAAAGAAACAAGGAGAGAAAAAATATATATATAACTATTTACACACACACACACACACACACACACACGTATATATATATATATATATATATATATATATATATATATATATATATATATATATATATACATATAGTTATATATATATGTATATAGTTATATATATAGATATAGTTTTATATATATATATAGAGATGACCGCAGCCACTTGGCTAAAACACATAAATAAATAAATAAATAAATATATATATATATATAGATAGATAGACAGAGTTATATATGTATATATATTTATATATAGAGTTATATATAGATATAGATAGTTATATATATCGTTAAACGTCCACTAAACGATATATAACTATCTGTATCTATATATAACTTTATATATAATAATTCCCGTAAGGGATTATTAACCGAGTTTTTTCGTTATTATTTCTATTATTAGATTTATTATTTTTATCTTGT
>NC_068993.1:25149460-25157541 GCF_001194135.2 Octopus bimaculoides
TATATATTTAATTATATGTATTTATTTTAACCTAATAAATAATAATTCGGATAGAATAAATGGGTTAATAGAAACCAAGGTAGCAAAGATCACAAAATAACTGGTGTAATTCCTGTTAGTGAGGCAGAAACTCCTTGATATTTTGGGTATTTGAGTAGTCCTAATCTCCAACAGTTTTTTCAAATGAATTACGTTATAACCTTCTCCAACTATAGTTATCATACTCGGTCATAATGTCTTACGTTTAAGATGGTTCCCATACATTCCCTGAGGAGAAGTTTACATTTTTAACATCGACGATTCCTATGGATCGCATAAATTGTAATTCTTCGAAACATATGTCGGAATAAAGTATGCAGTTATAACATGCGTTTACTTCATTCCTTAAATTTTTATATATATATATATGTATATGTATTTATATATGTGTGTGTTTGTGTATAGATGTATATGTGTGCGGGCGTGTAGGTGTTATGCGATGTTTGACCTTGTGACTGGCACAAACTGATTAGATTTTAGGATCGATCCAGTACCAGACAAGGATTCTGGATTATGTTTCTGGTATTTTTACTTAATTTTTGAGTGCAGCTGGGTATATTTTTAGTATTCTCATTTGTGAGAGCAGTTGAGTTTATTTCAAATATTCTCATTTTAAAATTGCTGGCTAATCGCTGAGAGGATGTTGGTGTTGCTTTGGTGGAGGTTGGTACTCTCTGAGTGCTCTTATTATTATTATTAAATTCTGCCAAGATTGACTTTGCCTTTCATCCTTTCAAAGTTGATAAATTAAGTACCAGTGAAACACTGGTGTTGATGTAATTGACTAGTCCCCTCCCCAACAAATTTCAGGCCTTGTGCCTTTAGTAGAAAGGGTTATTATTATTATTATGTAAGGTCAGACAACAAAGCATGTCAGTACTTTTGTTTCCCCAGTAAACTTTCACCATGTTAATTCCATATATCTTGAACCAGATCTACCTTCGGACAAACATGAAAGGTGAAATTTTTCTTTTCTGACATGAAATCAATGGTGTCAACAGGTTTTGTTGAATGGGCCTCAACTTATAAATAAATGATTGAACTCTGCCCCTGGTACTGAATACTCTTTCTACGTACATTACTACTAACAAATATACATATTTGCTTCAGTCATTGGACTGTGGCAATGCTTGGGACTTACTTTGAAGGGTTTACTTGATCAAATCAACTCTGTAGTTATTCTGTCTCATTTTGCCAAACTGCTAAGTTACAGAGATGTAAAGAAATAACCAATGACTGTCCAGCAATGCAAGACAAACAAATACACACACATGCACACTCATTTACACATACATGTGCACATACACATAAATAACAGGTTTGGTTTTACAGATGGAAGAAAAATCCCTATACATGCATACTTACAAGTATGTGTATAGATCATCATCATCATCATCATCATCGTTTAACGTCCGCTTTCCATGCTAGCATGGGTTGGACGATTTGACTGAGGACTGGTGCAACCGGATGGCTACACCAGGCTCCAATCTAATTTGGCAGAGTTTCTACAGCTGGATGCCCTTCCTAACGCCAACCACTCAGAGAGTGTAGATGTGTGTATTTATTATTAGTTATGAAATTAGGGCAGTTGGCTGGTAGAACTGTTAGCATGCTGGGCAAAATGCTTTTCTGAGTTCAAATTCTGCTGAGGTCAACTTTGCCTGTCATCCTTTCAGATCAATAAAATAATTACTTGCTGAGTACAGTGAGTTGATGCAATTAACTTACCTCTCTTCTGAAATTTGCTGGCCTTGTGCCAAAATTCGAATCTATTATTAGCTATGAAACTTTATATGTTACTTTAGGTTTTTGAATCACTTTAGGTAGCTTCACACCTAATGATTAATATTGGGGGCAGTGTTAGTCAATTACATCAACCCCAATGCTCAGCTGGTACTTATTTTATCGACTCCAAAAGGACAAGAGGTAAAATCAGCTCAGTTGATTTGAACTCATAACATAAAGACAGACGAAATGCTGCTAAGTTTTTCACCCAGCATTCTATTGATTCTGCCAATTTGCTACCTTCATCGTGATAATATTCCTTTGTACCATGGGCACAAGGCCTAAAGTTTTGAGTGGAGTGGCAGTTGATTACATTGACCCAGTACTCAACTGGTACCTATTTTATCAACCCCCAAAAGGATAAAAGGCAAAGTCAACCTCAGCAGGATTTGAACTCAGAATGTAGAGCTGGATGAAATGCCACTATGTTTTTGTTTAGTATGCTAATGATTCTGCCAGCTTGCCACCTTCATGATGATGATGATGATAACAACAGTGACAATAATAATAATTTCTCACATAAACACAAGGCCAGAAATTTAGTGGAAGGGAAACAATCAATTATATTAATTCCATTACTTGACTGGTAGTTTATTTTATCAACCCCAAAATGATGAGGTTAAATTTGACTAGATTTTGAACTTCTTTTTTTTTTTTTTGTTATAGGGAACTCATGTCCATATTATCTTCTTTCTCCTTTTCTATGACTGTAGAGTGTGATATGAGGGAAATTTAGCTGTTATTTCTAGGTAGGTAAATGGCCACGTAGAGGGTCCATCTGTGTGTGTGTGTATATGTAAGAGGGAAAGAATCAAACTGCATATATATGAGAGAGAGAGAGAGGTATAGCAAAAAATGTAGCGTGTTAGTTGGTGCAGAATAATTAAGTTTGTTCAAAGTTGTTTAAATTGTTTCATGAATCTCTTTTCTTGTCAGTGTCACTGATTAGGTTTCACTCCAGTTCTTGTGTTAGTAGTGTTGTTGGTGGTGGTGGTGGTTTAGTTTTGCTTGGGCTGACCGGTGATCAAAAGTGTTTAACCCATGACAACTTCAATTAGTTTTGGGGAATAGTGTATCTAGTGCTACGTTATTCAACATGTTCTTCCATTTTATTTAAGCTAGCAGAGTGTGATTTGAGAGAGGTTTGTTTGTTATTTCTACCAAATCAATCAACTATCGTGAGGCTTCCTCATTGACTCTGCATGTGGCATTTCTAATCTTGGGATGTGGTGGATCCTCCAGCCTTTGTACCTGGTTACCTTTCACCTGATTCTCTGACATCTACTTGTCATAATGAGTCTGCCACATACTGATTAATCTCAACATCCCATCTTCTCTTATGCCTATCTTCTCATCTACCTCCTATTTTAATTTCCTCTTTTTACTCTACATAGCTCACTTTCCTCAATGTTACTGCTCTATGTTGTTGTTATTGTTATCTGATGCAACAACAACATCCAAGAACAATGCCACGTCTGAAGGATGAGCACTGGAAGACTACTACACCAACTTTTCTGGTGGCAGCAACCCATGCACTAGAGAATCCAGTGCAGTGCACCAAAGAAGACATGGGTGAAACAAACTGAGGAAGACCTGAAGTCACAGTGCCTAACCCTCAAGCATGCTAAGGCCAGAGGCATGGACTGGGAAGTATGGAATAATATCATCACCAGAGTCCATCATCCAGAAGCACTCACAGCAGTGTATTGGTTGAGAGGTCGGCCGCTCCTTCCAGTTGTCAGTTAGAGATTAAAGAAGAAGATTAATCTATACCCAGTCCTTCCTTGTAATCCTTATTCTTCATCACTTCACCCTCACAGGTTTAAACAGAAATATTTTTGTGGCAAACCATATTATCCCATTTCCTTTTTCTGTCATCCATAAATAATTGTGAATTTATAAAAAAAAAAAAATTTAAATAATAAAAATTATATATTGTGTAGTTAGTGATACTCAGGTAGAGCACATGACAAAATTCACTAATGCTGTATTTAGTTACTTTATGGTTGAAATACTACAGGTGTAGTCTTTTCTGTCAACCTTATAAGATCAATAAAGTCACTTAAACATTAGGTTCTATTCAAGTGATTTTTCATCTCACTGAAGTTCATTGCTTTGCACCAAAGGTAGAAATTATAAATGTTATATGAACATTTTTACTTTAGTGCTGACAATGAAGTGTTATGTATAGAGACCACACCTTATTCTTTTCTTGAAAGTGACCATATATTACCACACGTTCCCTTCGCATTGGCGCATTCTCATTGGCCTATTCTTGCAGAGTATTAGTGCACTGGACTTATGTCTTAATGGCCTCTACTAAACAGTGATACACAAATATTAAAGTACTGGTGACTTGCTAATGAGGATTGGTTGCTAATCAATCATTAATAATGACACTAATTATAGCACACAATATTCTTTTGATTTTCTTTAATTGGCTATTAGCAGGGTTGGAGTTTCTGTGGTAGAAGAGTGACAGTCCCTTGGTTTTAAGAGTATGTTCCTGAGAAGAAGATAAATCATATTCTGTTTCAATCTATTTTCAGTGAAATTAGCTGCTGAGGGCAACAACTAAATGAAAATATTTATTAGAATATATTGGTCATGATACAAGATGAGAGTTTGTGTAATTACAGTGAGTTTGGGATAATGAGACATGTTTCTAAGGTAACCTTCCTGTCATCCACCACTACTAGTTTGGATACATTGATATTGAGCCAAAACTGGTCTAAGCAGCCTAATGGTGACAGGCTTATGCTCAGCGAAGTATAGTCTTCTTGTTGTCCACCACTGCTGAGTAGTATGGTAGTAGTACATTAATACTTGGCCACATTATGCTGGCATGATGTTGATGAATATGTATATTCAGTCAAGAATCTTTCTAAAAATTAAACCAGTTTTGATAAAAATTACTGAGGCACAAGATGCCTTATTTATCTATATATATAACATCATCCTCCTCTTCATCATCATTTAACATTCGTCTTCTTTGCTAGCATGGTTTGGATGGTTTGACCAGAGCTGGTAAGGCCAGGAACCACACCATGTCAGTCATGCTCCCTCCCTTCTCCACAGTAGATAAAGGTAGTGGGGGTGGAAGCTGGAAGATAGATAAAGAGAGGGGTAATGGGGTGCCAGAATATATTCACAAAGTATGAAAAGGCAAGGGAAAATATAGATTTCGAATCAGGAGGGTAGGAAGGTATGGGAGGAGAGTGACAGGTAGGTTGATATTGAGGGAGAGTTGGCCATAGTGAGTGATGGAAAAAGGTAGGTGTGACTGATGGTAAATATTAGTCTGCAGGATGAGGGGGGAGAGACAGAGGTGGCTCAGGAACAAGGAATTGACTTGCACCAGGACAAGAGATGTAGGAAGTGGCAGTGTCATATATCTGTAGATAGAGAGAAGGGAGATGTGCCGGGTGCAACAGTGGAGAGAGTGAGAGACTAATGAACTGTATCAGAGAAGGCCAAAATCACGTGACCTGAGATTCTCAGCGCTGGAGATGGTGGGAATTTATCTCCTTGCTAGTGATATAAACAAGCGCGTATTTTGCACTAAAATCTAATATGAAAGTTTCTCTCGTGGTATCTACCACAGTATAATTTATTCTAACAGAACATCCATGTTTAAGTGGGGGTAAATATTACCTCATGGTATTAATGCTGCCTCTGTCGCTAAATATATATTTCATGTGATGGAGATGGTGGTCAAAGGTATATGAAGATGGCAATAAGGAATGGGGCAACAAAGGTGGTGGAGGTATTGATGGCAAATAAGTGAG
This sequence comes from Octopus bimaculoides, assembly GCF_001194135.2. Classification (NCBI taxonomy): domain Eukaryota; kingdom Metazoa; phylum Mollusca; class Cephalopoda; order Octopoda; family Octopodidae; genus Octopus; species Octopus bimaculoides. Next base: position 25,155,073 of record NC_068993.1, read on the forward strand.
GAAGTTGAGATGTAGCTTTGAGAAAATAGTATTGTTACTGAAAGGCACAAGAAGTGAGTGATCAGTGGAAAGTAGTATTGACTGGGATGATTATAAGGGTGAGTGCCAATGGGTGGATAAGTATTTGCTGACACTGTTCTCAAATGATTGCGGTTGTTGAATAGTACCATTGTTAGAAGAGTAATGCGGGATGGGTGCTTGTAAAATAAGATGTAGTGTTGAGTTTGCTTGACATAGACAAACTATATGTAGAGTCTATCATGATACTTTTAGGACCTCACTTCCGCTACGACAGACAGGTCTTCTGAGCATGGAAAATTACCAGTCATTTCGATCTTTTGTCATCTTCTCCATGAGGTTCAATATTTTGAGATCAGTTCTCACCACTTCATCCCATATCTTCCTGGGTCACCCTCGTCCATAAGTCTCATCCACTCTAAGTGACTGGCACTTCTTTAAGTAGCTGTCTTCATTCATATGCATTACATGACCAAATCAATGTTGTCAACTCTCTTGTGAGCTACATCTGATGCCTCTTATACCTAATTTTTCTCTCAACACTGAGTGAGTAGGCTAAATAACTTGACAAGAAACCCTTTATTTGCTCCAGGACAAAAATAAAAATCAACTGGTGCATTGATATTATGTGAATGGGTGACATGTACAGAAATAGCCCCCCCCTCTCTCCAAACACACACATACACACACACTAATTAATGTATTAAATTGTAATCATTCAGCTGCTTATCATTTTTATTTTTATATAATTTTCAGGAAAAACAAAGCATATATGAAGACACCTTGGCATGCCGTTCGTGTTGGAGACTTAGTACATTTGTCGTGCAATGAAGTCATTCCTGCTGACATTTTGTTGTTAAGGTCTAGTGATTCATCTGGCCTTTGTCACATAGAAACAAGCAATGTTGATGGGGAAAACAACCTTAAACAAAGATTCTGTGTACAAGTCAATAAAAAACAGGTTAGTATTGAGTGATACTTTACAACCTCATGGCTTCTCGATTTCCAGTCTAACCTTGCAGTTGTCTGTCTTGCATAGAGATTACATGAGTTAGGTAATCCAATACCTCAAGCAGGCATGAGTAACTTAAAGTTATTGCTGATCAAGTATTTGATTTTTGTTTTCTCTTGTATAAACTAATGAATTTTATATTGTTTTATGCTTAGAAACTACTATGGTGAAATAAATTTTTATCAAGTAACACCTTTAATAATCAAATATCTACCTACTTGCTATATATTTACTTTACTCTTATCTAACTTTATTTATTAATTTGTTTTAATTTTTAATATTTGCCTTTACTTAATCTGAAAATAGATTACAACCATTGTAACTGGGAGAATATACCTCAGGTGAACATATGGCATACTAAGTATAAATATGTTACTATCTCAGGTACGTAATATAGTGAGTTGAAAAGCTCCAGTTAACAGCTATTATCTGCAAAATTAATAAGCGAAAACATTGTCAGGAGTATTGGGAATTTAAAAACGACAAAGAGATAACACCAAGAAAATAATTTCTTTGCATTTTGGGAAACAATAGATGATGTACTGCAGGAATGGAACAGTCTTTAAAGCTAGCTGGTGAAAGCAACAGGCATGTTTTAGTCATGTTTTAGACCTAAGGAATTTATATATATATATATATATATATATATATAAATAAAATTAGTATAGACAATCATGTGCAATGTGTTACCATAAAAGAAAACTATAGTTGTCATTAAATATGACTAGGGTGTTACAGCACCTATTTGCTGAGAATAAGGGTTAAAAATCTCCATTGCTGTAGTTAAAGCACACGATCGTATACATATGTACTGACAAGGGCTGTAATTGCCCCAAAACACCAGTTCAGAAATTCCCAATACTGATGAGTTGGTTTTGCACTAAATTCATTGGCTCATCAGCATATATATATATATTTCATAATCATTATCATCATTTCATGTCCATTTTCCATGCTGGCATGGGGTGGACAGTTTGAGTGGGGAGTGGCAAGCCAGGAGGCTGCACCAGGCTCTAATCTGATCTGGTAAAGTTTCTACAGGTGGATGCACTTCCTAACACCAACCACTCCGAGAGTGTAGTAGGTGCTTTTTACACGTCAATGTATATATATTTAAGTATATATATATAAATCATCATCATCATCGTTTAACGTCCGCTTTCCATGCTAGCATGGGTTGGACGATTTGACTGAGGACTGGTGGAACCCGAAGGCTACACCAGGCTCCAATCTGATTTGGCAGAGTTTCTACAGCTGGATGCCCTTCCTAACGCCAACCACTCCGAGAGTGTAGTAGGTACTTTTACGTGTCACCTGCACGAAGGCCAGTCAGGCGATATTGGGAACGGCCACGCTCAAAATGGTGTATTTTATGTGCCACCCGCACAAGAGCCAGTCCAGGGGCACTGGCAACGATCTTGCTCGAAAGTCCTTACACA
>NC_068993.1:25157828-25158506 GCF_001194135.2 Octopus bimaculoides
AAGTGGGCTGGCTACGCCCCTGGCAGAGGCCTTGGATTTAGGTCTCACTTGGCTTGCCGGGTCTTCTCATGCACAGCATATTTTCAAAGGTCTCGGTCAGAAGTCATCGCCTCGGTGAGGCCCAATGTTCGAAGGTCTTGCCTCACCACCTCATCCCAGGTCTTCCTGGGCCTACTTCTTCCACAGGTTCCCTCCACTGCTAGGGTGTGGGACTTTTTCACACAGCTATCCTCGTCCATTCTCACCACATGACCATACCAACGCAATCGTCTCTCTTGCACACCACAACTGATGCTTCTTAGGTTCAACTTTTCTCTCAAGGTACTTACACTCTGTCTAGTATGCACACTAACATTACACATCTATCGGAGCATACTGGCTTCATTCCTTGCGAGCCTATGTATGTCTTTGGCAGTCACAGCCCATGTTTCACTGCCATGAAGCATGGCTGTTCGTACACATGCATCATACAGTCTGCCTTTTACTCTGAGCGAGAGGACCTTTGTCACCAGCAGAGGTAAGAGCTCTCAGAACTTTGCCCAGGCTATTCTTATTCTAGCAGCTACACTTTCAGCGCACCCTCCCCCACTACTAACTTGGTCACCTAGATATCGGAAGCTATCAACCACTTCTAGTTTTTCTCCCTGGAATGTGGCAGAAGTTGTTTTCTGCACATTT
>NC_068993.1:25170292-25173851 GCF_001194135.2 Octopus bimaculoides
TATATATATATATATATATATATATATATATATATATATGTATACAATGTATATATAATCTGTGTGTGTATAAATATACACAGGCTTGCACCTAAATATGCTAACCTAGTTATAGGATACTTCGAAGAAATGCTTTATGGGGAGGTAGGGAGAGCTTTTAATCGTGATTGCAAGAAATACATCATTAAAAAGTGGAAACTCTTCCTCGGTTACTGCTTCATTTTTTGGGGACAAATCAAATAAGGACCTCCAAATATTTGATAATATACTCAATACACTTCACTTATCCATCAAATTTATGACAGAAACCAGTTGCATTCCTGAATATTCACATAAAAATACACAACTCCACAATCACAACAGACATATTTTGCAAAAAATGGACACATACCTATATTAGTACTATAGTGATTGACCCAAACCGACGTCAAATTCAACTCAACGAGCTCAAAAGCTTCCTAACAAAATAGAAATACCCCATAGAATTAATAAATGATGGAATTAAAAAGGCGATGAAACTGAACATCACACAACTAAGGACACCAAAGGAAAAAAAATAATGAACACACGATTCCAATTTATCAATACGTACACTCCTGGGGTAGCAACATTTTTTACGCCATAAAATCAAACCTACCTATACTTCTACAAAGCCCCAAAATGAAAAATCTGATTGATAAAACCCCCTTACAAAACAACAGATGCCAACCAAAAAATCTCAGAAAACACTTCACTGAAGCAAAGTTCACATCAGAGAATAAATCAGAATTCTCTGTAAAAGAATGTGGAGAGAACAGATGTGGAACACACAACAATTTCAAATATTTAGAAAGTGGTTCCTACATAAAATTCAAGAGTGGATTCTTGTTCAAAATAAATGCAGATATGAACTGCAAGACACTGAATCTCATATACTGCATTAATTTCCTCAACTGCAAGGAAAACTACATCAGTAAAACAAATATTCCCTCTGCCAATGTGCGAGAATCCACAGACAATATCCGCAGTCAAGAGGAATTGTTCAAGATTCTACTGAGCAAGCATCTAGAAATATGCAGTGAAGGAAAGTTGAAAATCTTTCCCTTTTACAAATGTCCAAGAGATGACCCAAAATTTTGAAAGGCACAAAAAATTCTCTCCAAAATTAAATGTTTGAAAGAGAAGCAGAGGAACTACATTTTGTGAAAACGACTGGAAAGAGAAACAGAGACAATATGCATGAACTCCCCTCCAAAAGAAACAAACTATTAACATGACATGGTTAGCTCACATTTATACCCAGCTAATATGATGGGAGAAATAATGCAAATGAATGCTTCAATGTCTAACAATATTTACATACCATGTAAGGTGACATCAATGTATGCTAGATGACTTTGGTGTCTGTCAAGAAAGTTTCTTCATGATCATTTTACCTCTTTATTATTTTTAATTAGTAATGATGATGGATGAAGAGAAAACACTTATATTACGCTGTTACTGTTGTTTCTGAATGTGGCTCCAATGTTAATAATGTGATACTCATCTCTATAAATGATTGTATATATAACACTGGGATTTTGACAACTGTTGTTCCTATAGAACTTGCATATACCTGAGAAAGAATACCAGAACCATTTTACCACTGATTATGAAAGATATCTAATGTAGCCACTTGGCAAAGTAACTTCTGAAAAGGATCTCTTTTTGAATTATCTTATCCAAGCAAGAAAGAAAAAGAAAAGTACATCCTACAAAAGGATGAAAGATACTCAAAAATATATTTAAGCAGGTTTTTCTTTGTTATATACTTTATATCATACAGACTGGCTTCCAGCTAAATATAAAATATACATGTTATTACAAAACTTATTTATGCTGTTTGATTACATGTACATAGAGAATATACTGAATTATAAACAGAACCAAATTCAAATAATTTTTTTCATATTTTGACTTTATGTTCCTAATTTATGAATGTTGTACTAATATTTAATGTTTGTTCATGCAAAACATGGAATTACACAGAATATGGGATCTGACTATACAAGTGTAAAGGAATATACATTTTCATAGGACTTTGAACTGTTTTTTACTTTTCAGTGATGACCACACCTTCCCTTCTTTCCTTATCTTTCCTATCCTATTTCCTAAAATTGACATCTTGAAAGGTCACCTGCCCTTGTCAAGAAATGTCTTTATCTACTACATATGTGGAAAATTCTGTCTGTGGGTGTGTTTGTTTGTGGGTTTGTTATCTAACTCCTCCTACATCTTTTTATCGATTTTTATGAAACTTGACATGTTTGTAGAACTCATGTCTGGAAACCTTGTGACATACTTAGATTGTTGAAAAAAATCGATAATAGGGCCCCTGGAAGGGATCCTTATACCTACTACATATAACAAGTATATTTTATTTAAACATCCAAGGGAAATAACCCATTTGCTTTTGGAAGGGATCCTTAATATAGCCAAGGAAAACAACCTTGGTATAAATTAAAAGAGTGTGCTTATTTCTTAGTATTTGAACTGTTAGTTATTTTCACAATTTATCCAGTACAACGGTTAAACAAGTAAATAGTAGTAGATCCACTTATTTCAGATAGTGACTTATTCACGAATATACCAACACTAGCGCCACTGAGGGTAATATTCTCTGGGAACACACAAAAGCCCTTTTCAGAGTTATTTACTTTGAATTGTTATTATCTCATATCTGATTAACCTGTTATTATGTAACATGCTTCATGATTTTAGTATACCTACCTTATTAGTATTTCCTCCTAAGTTCTATCTACTCTGGGAATGTATTAAAACCCTTTCCGGGGCTACTTTATTTGAATTCTTACTATCGGGTAACTTATTTCATGTTATTACATAACTGACTTCACAGTTTGGGTATTCATAACTTGTTGGGAATTCCTAAAAACAATATCCTGTGTAAGACAGTTCTGTATTCTATGTAAATGCAGAAAAACCATTTTAAGGGCTACACACTTTGTATTGTTGTTACTGGATTAGTGAAACAATTATGAGAACAGAACCAAGGGATAAACCCCACTTTCCCACGAATTACTGGGTACATCAGTTTACAAATATGTTGATAGGTATACAACAAGAAAGGAAAGAGGAGGAAAACAAAAAAGAAGAGAAAAGAAAAAGAAAGATGCTTTGTAATGTAATTTCAATGAGTTGACCACATCAAATTGAAAAGATACCTCTCTCTCTCTCTATCTATCTATCTATTTGTCTGTCTGTTTATCTATCTATCTATCCATCCATCCATCCATCCTTCCCTCCTTCCTTTCCCCATCCTTTATTATTTTTTTCTCTTTCTTGATTGTCCTGAAACTTTGCTTTCTGTTTATTTTTTCCCCTCCTCTTTGTTTTTCTTTCTCTCCTTCCTCCTTTTTCCAAAACAACAAAAGTATTTTTCTCCTCTTCTAAACAAAACAAAAAAAAACATCCGATTCATATAAATGAACAACAGAACCTTCTGTTTTTACCATTTTGATTTTGTCTTGATAAGTTTGATAAACAAACAAAAGCGCTAATAAAGGATTATCTAAAATTCTAA
>NC_068993.1:25173861-25179214 GCF_001194135.2 Octopus bimaculoides
TATATATATATATATATATATATATAATATATATATATATAATATATATATATATAACAAAACAGGAAAACGGAAATTTTTTGTATTATTCATTCTCCATTACACGTGTTTCAGTTGCTAATAAAAAAGAATGAAACTCATGTAATAGAGAATAAATGATACCAAAATATTTCTATTTTCCTGTTTTGTTGTTCAGCAACTGTGCAAATAATATTTCCATGATTCTCAATTTTAATATATTTCAACTTGCATTCAACAGTAACTATGGATACATATTGGTTATGGTAATGGGATAAGCTGGTGTGCATCAAGAGGAAACAGCTGGGATTTACACTAGCTACATATATGTTGTGTGTATAGATATATATAGGTATATATATATAATGTGTGTATATATTTGTATATATGTATGTATGTTATATGTGACGTGCTGCATAAGATATGAAACTGCATTCAGTGGTGAGGCTCCTACTCAAGAGTTTAGGAGTTTTAAGGAGTATAGAATTATCTCTGAGTCACCACTACTGCCAAGTTTGCTATCATCTGGGGTGGTAGTAACTTCAAATCCCCAGCTGTGGGTCAATAACAGAAGATAGTCCTGTGGCTAATAGCATACAGAATCCAAAGGATGACCTACCCCTGCAGCAGACTAGCATATTAAACTGGCTGAATGCAACAAGACTCTAATGCTATATCATTCTTACAAAAATCTTGAATCTTCAAACTTTTGTATGGAGGTTAATGATTGATGATACTCTGTAGGCATGGCACAAAGAGAGTGGTAAGTGTGTGTTGTTAGGCTGATGAAATATCTATAATAAAATTGGATAACAAGTAAATAAAATAAATAGAAATCCTCCCTGATACTGCTTTGGCTTAAAATAAGTTAAAGGTCATCACTTAAATTTCCTTTTAACAAGTACACATGCACCTGAGGTTGAGGGAACTTTCCTGAAAAGTTGATTTCAATTCCCAGTCCATTTTACTTAACTTCCATTGCCAATTCACAAAGGAAAAATAATTACGTTAGATCATTTTCTTTTATTGTTATACTTGGGGATGATCATATTTTGCCAATTAGACACATGGTCTATAGGTTTGGTCTTTGGTACAGTTTTATTTTTATTAATTTTGTTTCTTTGCCAAAACCCTTTCATCACACATCTTGTAACGCCATCAGCAACTCTTTATCGTACATGTCTCCTCTTGTTCTGCTTAGTCCATTTTTCTTACATGTGTTTAACTGGCAAAAAAAGACCATCCCTAAGTATAACAATATCTGTTTCAACACATGATTCCACATCAAGAATGTTGCAAAACAAATGCATAAATGTGACTTTTTTTTTTATCTTAACACCTTCTGTCATTCTTGTGACTTAGTTTCATTTCTCATTTATGCCAATTTCACTTCACAAACATGACTATTCTTCAGCAAAAAAAAAAAAAAGAGGAAAAAAGAAATCATGACCATGTTTCATTTTATATTTAAAATAATTTCACTTGATTTATCCAGTTAAAAGCTAAGGAAAAAAGGATGAATGTTTTGCAGTTTCATTGTGTCTACAAATTAGTGATCCACAACCTATTTAAGAATTTTATAATCACTGAAATTATTTTACTTGAAATAAATGTCACCTACTTTCAATGTCATTTCATTGCAGAGGAAATATAACCTAACAGAGTTTAGAGAAACGGTGATATGTGATTTACCAAATGTAGATATTTACAGATTTAATGGATTCATGTATGTATTGAAGTTTTCATTTTTGTTTATTGTACAAATGATATAACAATGATAACACTGAGCAACAAAAAAATTTTTTGTCATGCTATTTAAACTTTTTCAGCTGATTTAGGGTAATTTTAGGGTACTGAATCCGAATCTGGCATCAGTTTTCAGACAGCTTGTGTAGTTTTTTAGCTATTCACAGCATCAGATTTTCCAGCCAATTGATAATATTGACTAAGTAGTAGGCTATTTGCTTTTGATTTTCATTCATATACTCATCACTGAAACAAAAATAAGTGCTGATAGAGGGAAATATAGGCTACCTGTTAAATTGCCACACAAGGTGAGAATTTATTTTACTTTGTTATCGCTGTAATTATAGTAAAGTTCTCCTCACAACAGGCTATTGATGTTAGGTTATAGTAAGCCACTCAGACTCCCTTTTCTTGATAATTGCTAGTGCTGTTAAAACAAAGGTTATATGAAAAGTAGTTTAGTAGTATGTTTAGCTATTTATTAAAGTGATCAATGTTTGAAATTTAGAGATGGAAAAAATTGTTTTGAGATAGTCATAGCTTCAGTACATTCTATAATAATTTCAATGATTTTTTTTGGAGAAATATATTTTGATGTTTTCCAGTAACATTTACAATTTATTTATTTCATATTTTAGTTAACTGACAAGCTTCCTTGAGTGTTGATTTAGATTATTCTTGTATGTATTTATGATGGGCAGAAAAGTTTGTGCTAATCACCCAGATAGCTTTTGTTACATGTGTGGAAAATTTACGTCAAAAGATCAAAAATAAGCTTACAAAGAAATTTTTGAAATGCTTACAAGCTCTACTTTTGGATGCAAAGTTGGGGACCAAGATAAACTATGGGTGCCTCATGTTTGTTGCAAAAACTACTACATAGCACTAACCCAATGGCTAAATGGTAAACGGAAAAGTATGCCATTTGCAGTACCAATGATATGGTATGAACCAACAAACCACTATACCAATTATTATTTCTGCTTAACTAACATCACAGGTTCTCTAAGAAGAACAAATCCAAGATTGTTTATCCAGATTGCCGTTCAGCTTTAAAACCAATTGCTCATGCTGCTGAAAATATTTCAGTTCCAGAACCGCTCTCATCTTTTGACAAAGATAGTTTAAGTGAAGAAAGTATTGCATCTACTTCAATTGAAGGCATGCTGAGTGATACAGCAGATCACTGTGGTGGACCAGGATCTTCAAAAAAATTTCCTCAATTATTAAGTCAACTTGAGTTAAATGATTTAGTTAGAGACTTGGGTTTAACAAAAGAAAAATCAGAACTACTAGACTTCATGTTGAAACAATGAAATCTTTTACACAATGATGTAAAATGCTCAAAAACAGCATACAGAATTGCATTAATTTTTTATGGAGAAAGACGGTATTTGTTTTTGTTATGATGTTGAAGGACTCCTGCATGAGATAGGGTATGGCCATAAACCTGAAGAATGAAGACTCTCCATAGATTCCAGCAAAGCAAGCCTAAAAGCTGTTTTGCTGCATAATGGCAATCAAAAACCTTCAATACTACTAGCACATGCTGTAGGATTAAAGGAAACTTATGGATCAATGGATAAAATTTTGCACTTGATTAAATATTCTGAGCACAAGTGGAATATATGCAGGGACTTGAAAGTTATTGGTTTGCTTCTTGGGTTGCAATGGGGTATACAAAGCATCAGTGCTGTTTGTGCCTTTGGAACAGCAGAGATGACAAGTATCACTATGATCAAAATGAGTGGCCAAAGGGAAGTGATTTCACTTCAGGGATACATTCAATATATCCCTTTGGTTAACCCTCAGAAAATTTACCTTCCTCCCTTGCACATTAAACTTGGTGTGTTTAGAATTTTATTAAGGCCATGAATGGAGATGGTGAAGGATCCAAATATCTCAGTGAAAAATTTGTTTCTAGCAAGAGTGAAGCTAAGATCAAAGCTGGAATTCCTAATGGACCAGAAATTCGCTCACTAATTTGTGATGAGATTTTTCAAGAAACATTAAGCCCAGCAGAGAAAACTGCTTGGGAAAAAGTTTGTTTCTCTTGTAAAAAATTTTTGGGGAAATAAAAAAAAATCATCTAACTACGTTGCAATTGTGAATAATTTTTTGAAAGCTTATAAGTAACTTATTTCTTTATTGCCCAGAAGAGGCTAAACATAGCCGGAACAAACAAGGACAGACAAAGGGATTAAGTCGATTACCTAATTTATTGACCCAGAAAGGATGAAAGGCAAAGTCGACCTCAGCAGAATTTGAACTCAGAACGTAACGGCAGACGAAATACTGCTAAGCATTTCGACCGGCGTGCTAACGTTTCTGCCAGCTCACCACCTTATAAGTAACCTGAGGCAAGAATGTCTCTAAAAATTCATTTTCTCCGCTCTCATCTTGATTTTTTTCTACCCAATATGGGTGAATGATTTCATCAAAAAGTCAAAGAGCTAGAAAGCTGCTACAGTAGCAGACTTACACTAAACATGCTGATAGACTACTGCTGGTTTTTAAAACAAGAAACGGACTTGCAACAAAAGAAGATGCTAAAACTGTTTTTGAAAAGCATAAAATTAATAATATTCACTTAACACTTTTGTTTTGTGTTTTGTTGGTTTTAGAGCTACTTGTACACGTAGTTGCTATTGTTCTTATACCAAATAACATTAATTTATGCTTAACATAACATTCATTTTATTTATCATGAATTTTCACATTATTGTAATTTTGATAGCTCAAAAACATGACATGCTAGAGCAAAAATGATTGCAGATTTGGAATCAGCACTCCCAAATTACCCATGAGCACCATTTTGTCTAATAGTAGCAAATATTTTGTTGCCTAGTGTAATCATTTCTAAATGGTTTCATCATTGTTGTTAATGTTATCTCTAGCATCCTTCCTCTCTTAATCATGTGTTCTTGTTAAAGGAAGAGATTTAACAGAAATTTGTTCAGTACATCTCAGCATTTAAGTCCAGATCCTGCCAGAAGTGATTTTACTCTTTATAAGTTCCTATTATATGCTTGGTAGGGAATATTAATAATATTAGGGAATAAATTCCAAAACCTACAGGGAAAAATTCAATTTAGCATTACTAAATCAAATTTCCCAATATAAAATATATGTATATAATTTAAAGAAAAACCACTATTAAATAATTCAACAAAGAAGAATTCGACTCACACCCTGCAGAAAACAAATATATCACAAAAGCCTTATTGAAAAAATCAATAAAATACAAACAGAATAACAAGTAAATGGGATAAAATGACTACGCACGTCTTATGGCTATGTTTTCAAATAGATAACTACTAAACCCAATTCAATTAATAATTCTATTAATAATCAAATCGATCTACAGTTAAGTCTATTCAAAAATATAGTCACTCATCAGGTCTAAAATAAAAATAATAACAAAAAAATCAATGTATGTATTGTAAGTTATACTAATTATCTAAAAAAATACTTCTTTTAACAATAAATAAATTAATAATCGAAAGACATTTAACAATATTTCTTAAAATTAAAAAACACAACTTATCTTATCAAAGAATTGCTGTAATATATATATATATATATATAT
>NC_068993.1:25179314-25180314 GCF_001194135.2 Octopus bimaculoides
TTGAGGGAACCTGTGGAAGAAGTAGACCCAGGAAGACCTGGGATGAGCTGATGAAGTACGACCTTTGAACTTTAAGCTTCACCGAGGCAATGACTAGTGACCGGGACCGTTGGACATATGCAGTACGTGAGAAGACCCAGCAAGCCAAGTGAGAGCATAATCTGTGGCCTCTGCCAGAAGTGTAGCCAGCTCACTTATTCGTATCTTTACTTCATTGGACACTAAACTCTGCTTGCAAAAACCTGTTGAAGCAAGTAAATTTGAAATCGAAATCGAACCAAATTCGACAACTGATGCCCATGACGACCTCTCCTTCATTGGACACTAAAGTCTGCTTGCGAAGACCTGTTGAGGCAAGTGAAATCGAAACCATAATTGAACCATGTTCGATGACTGACACCTGTGTCTGTGGAGTACTACTAACAGCACTGTCTGAGCGTGATCATTGCCAGAGCAGCTGTCTGGCTTCCGTGCTAGTGGCCCGTAAATAGCACCATTTGAGCGTGATCATTACCAGCGTCGCCTTACTGGCACTTGTGCCAGTGACACATAAGAAAATCATTCGAGCGAGGTCGTTGCCAGTGCTGCTGGACTGACACCTGTGCAGGTGGCACGTAAAAAACACTATTTTGAGCATGGCCGTTGCCAGTACCGCGTGACTGGCCCTCGTGCAGGTGGCACATAAGAGCACCTACTACACTCTCGGAGTGGTTGGTGTTAGGAAAGGCATCCAGCTGTAGAAACTCTGCCAGATCAGATTGGAGCCTGGTGCAGCCATCCAGTTCGCCAGTCCTCAGTCAAATCGTCCAACCCATGCTAGCATAGAAAGCGGACGTTAAACGATGATGATGATATATATATATATATATATGTATATATTAGAAGGTTTGGAGGTGATGTACAGATATTATATATATATATATATATATATATATATAAATTAAATTTAAAATTATAATACAGGGTATCTAAGAGATACCACCACGCTGAAAAATAGCAG
>NC_068993.1:25180691-25187950 GCF_001194135.2 Octopus bimaculoides
TATATATTAATAAAATACAGGGTAGCAAAGAAAATTTTAGAAATTTTATTTTACCACCAGTGGTCTAGCGAGGGTAAAAACGGTCAATAGACTATGTATTATTCATTTAAAATACAGAGATGCCTGTAATAGGACATCTAACCCGCTAGAAATAGCAGCAAGACTACATACCACAAAAAGTAGGGATAGCAATAGCTATCGAAATTAAATGAATATATATATATATATATATATATATGCACACACACACACACACGATGGCCTTCTTTTAGTTTACGTCTAACAAATCCAATCATAAGGCTTTGGCGAGGCTATAGTAGAAGACATCTGCCCAAGGTGCCACAGGGTGGGACTGTACCTGGAACCATGTGGTTGGGAAGCAAGCTTTTTACCACACAGACATGGCTGTACATATCTATCTATCTATCTATCTATCTATCTATATCATATACATACTTTCAATACTGCTAGCATAGATGAAAAAGTTGGGCTTGGTTTTGGCTTCTGTTTTTGAAATATGCCAAGGTTTCAATTTTGACCCACCTATCTGTATTGTTCTTTCTCTAGTAATCCTGTACCAATTCTAAAGCAATCTTTGCCCTTCATAACTTTGTGGTTGCATTCCTTTGCCACTTTATCAATGCTTGTATTACACCAGCTCCTCTGCATCATAGTCCCTCAGTACAATGTCCTCTCTTTTTCACTTTCTCCAGATATTATTTGTTGCACTTCAATATGCAGGCTAACACAGTTATATAACTGGTCCTCCCTCCTTTATATTACTTGCATGACATAGCTGTCAGTTGTTTATATTACACACCTAGTACTTGTCTTTCCTACTCTCTTCATCGTTTACTTATTGTTTGTCAATGATGTTCTATAGATCCACCAGATAGAGCAGTTTCCATTCTTTTATATACTTCACAATTTAGTGATAAGGATCATCTCCAAATTAAGGCAAAGATACTTGCTATAATATCTAATATAAATGTCAGAGTTTGTATCACCACCCAGTAGGGTGTGCAGCTGTGAGATGATAGGAGGGGGAAAAAGTTTAAAAAGAGAAAATAGGGAAAAATATGAGATGATGTTTCATTAATTTAAAGTTCAAATAAAATGGACACTTCTTTCCAAGTGTGTGTGTTATTTGTTCATTTATTTCTTTTCTCTTTTGTCTTAATTTAACCTTAACATCAAAAATTGTATTTCTTGTTTTCCATCATGATTTAGTAGTTTAATCTAAATGTTGGAAAGGGGAAATATTAAACTCGTAGCAAAGTTAACATTTTCCAGTCTGTGTTTTTGTACTTATTTCGTCATTACTACATAGCAACAAACACAGAAAAGAGGTTTTGTTCCTATAATTCTTGAGTTATTTTTTTTATAACTGTTTTATAATTTTTCTCCTAACTGTGTTGTGCAGCGTTAAGTCATATGCAATGGTAGTAACATGTTATTGTTTACATTCAGAAGCTTTATTCTACAGACAAACCAAGCTGTTACCTTGAAATAGTAATCCAGACCCAAACCTCTGCAAGTTTGCAATACTATTAGTATAACAACAGTATATCACAAATTGATTTTTTTGGTTAGTCTTGATATTTGTGTAGTTGTTTATTTGATCTGCATGTGCTGATGTACTCTGTTCACCCTTAACTCTTTTGATAGCAACCTGCCCAAGACTACCCTGATTCTATGATACAAACTCCCTGTTTTAAAATTATCTAAATTAAAAACTTCAATCAAAATTTCATATTAACCCTTTTAAAACGGTTGACATAAATTTGCGCACACAATGTACATGTTTTAAATCGGTCGACATAATTATATGCTGCCTGATGTAGAACCTGTCACCTGAATTAACACTGGTCCATCTGCCAACTGATTGACCGATTAGATGTTTCTTCATGTAAATATTTACAACCTGATAGGCTGGTCCTGCCACTCTGGCTCTGTCAACTTCGTCGTCGCATCCTATTTCATCAAATTTACGGCCGTCACATCCTACCACTCTGACTTCGTCAACTTCGTCATTGTGTCTTGTATCATCAAATTTATGGTCATTGCGCCATGCTCCACCACCCCACCAGTTGTTTCTTCCAGTTTGGGTGATAATTCGGAGAGTGAGTATTTCCCTTGTTTCACAATCCAATGAGTCTGATAGCGAATCAAAGGTACAGGTGGGTTGCAGTGAATGGCTCTGGATAACAAAATGTCATGTGGCGAGTGAGAGACAATTTTGTCCAATGGCATGAGTTTACTTGTACACCTGGCATAAAGGCAAACCTTAAACATGGAAATTCGCCATTGAAAATCTTCCACAAGTTTTTGACGGATGAACTGTTCCAATATATAGAAGACGAAACAAATGACTATGTTGAAAACCATCCGCAGCATGTCAGGCTTGAGCATGGTGGTAATTGGTTTCCAACCATGGGACAAAATCAAAGTTCTGCTTCCCTGCTGATACTGATAGGCATCGTGATGAACTGAGCCTTGTGTCACATTAGAATCGGGATCCTGCCACGTTGACACCTTTCTTTTTGGAAATGATGCCATGTGATCAATATTTTGGTGCTTCTTTGAAATCTACATTTCAACTCAGGCGAGAACCAGGACAACAGGCTGCACAAAATACAGCTGAAAATTTCAGAACGGCATATGTCCTCACACTGGACATTTGTGCAGACAAGAGTTTGTGGAAATTCAAGGGAAGGTTCCGATTCAAACATTACAACCCAACCAAACGTCCCTGCTTTGGAGTCAAGGTTTATAAAGTATGCCAGTCAACTATCAGAGCCTGTGGCTACATGAGGAATTAGAAAATCTACGCTGGTTAGGACAGATTGGATCTTCCAGCATGTACTCTAGCATCAACTGATGTCGTGTTGTCACTGAATGAAATCTTGTTTGACAAAGGCTACAGTATTTATATGGACAACTGGTTTTCCAGTCCAGACCTCTTCCTGCAGCTGCAGGCAAAGAGGACTAATTCCTATGGGACAGTGAGGATGCGCAGGAAAAATATACTGCCCAATCATCAGAAAATAAAACTTCAAAAGGGGGAAACAATGTACCGATGCACCGATAGTGACATTCTCACTCTAGTGTGGCGTGACAAAAAAAATGACTGCATGTTATCCATAATGCATTCTGCAAGCATGAAGGTACACTAGGGAACAAGATGCAGATGGCAATGCCATAATGAAACCGAGTATAGTTGTTTCATACAATGAAGGGATGGGCAGGGTTGATTGCTCAGGTCATATTATCACTGGCAGACTCACTCCAACTATATATTTTCATGTTTTATCAGTTTCTACAAATTGGATGAAAGAATAATCAGTCATCCTGACTAACATTATTAATAATTTCAGTAGTGATAATGTATCAACATGCAGTGTTGAGGATCTCTTTATATAAGATATTTCATAATAGAAAGCTGTTAAGTGAGGCACATCACAAACATGTACAAGGGTTTACAGTAAACAAATTCTGGCAAACATAAATTTTAGTGACAAGGTCTAGAATCAATTTAAATTTTTGGAAAAGCCATGCTCTTCAAGTACACAGTTCAATCACCTCGACTTCTCTTTCAATATTTGAGTACCTTTTTCAGTTGTAGTTTATGCGATTATGATACAGGATGTCTGATTTATGAAAGTATCACTGACATAGCTTTGTCACTTGCATTAGAGGTAAGGTAACATCTTTTTTTCAACATCGTAAGTTTGGACTACTGGCTTTGATACTAACATCAGCATTATATACACAAATACTTTTTGTTTTTGGACTTCTCATAAAAATGGGACATCACATTTACGGAGTAATGAATGCAGTGGTATTCACTTGGAATAATGATTGATAAATCATGGAAAGAGCTTAACTAGTCTGAGAAAAGATTCTAATGTTCTCGTAAATTTTACTACTAAATGATTATCTCATGATATTTTCTAGCTTTGTCCTTCTCTGTATCCCCCAATTCATCAGTCTTTAACATAGATTTAACTATAATGATCTGTATGTCTGCTGATCCCAGCCTTTTTCTCTTGTTATTTACCTTGGTATGCAAATTTTCATGAGTAAGATCTTGACAAACAGTAATGTTTTCAATGTCATACAGCCTTCATTTCAATAGCTCTCTGAAATCTAATGTTAGCTGTTTTAATTCTATATGGAAGACCCACAAGTGTACATACCAGAGTTACCTCTCTTGCTTCAGAATACTTTTCTGTCTCGTGATATATCCTCAGTAAGATCAAGTTAACAAAATAATACAGACAAGAAACAGAATACAAAATAGATTCAGTATTTAGAGTTGGATAAGAATTTGAATAAGTTCTTTCATTTATACCTACTTTAGCCTCTCTTTATTCTGAGATTGCCATCTGATTTTCAGGAACTTTTAAAAAAGCTTCATTTAATTTCCTCACTTTCTCTATGATTAATTATTTAATGTCTCCTGGTAATGATCTTGCCTCAAAATGAAAATAAAATAACCTGACATTTTTTTTAAAGAGAATGCTAACCTTAAAACCTCTTAATCTTCCAAACTCTCTTGGAACTTTAATCTTATGAATTAAAGCTGAGCTAGTAACATCCAGCATTTGTTTACCAAGCAAGCCGTGTTTTGTTTTTGTTTTATTTAGCAACATTTGCGTTCACAACCACTTTTCTCTTACCATTAATACATCTTCAAACCTTCCTAAAATTTCTGTCATACATCAGATTGCTTTAGTTTGGCATCTCACTTTATTAATGTTGTTTCATTCACACTCATTCACTTTTTAGTATTATACCAGGCTGAGTAAAAAGTAAACAATGGTCTGAAACATAAAATCCATCACAATATATTTCCACAATGTAGAAGTTTTATTCATCAAAGTAATTTTATTCATTACAATCAACACATTTTTGCCAACAAGTTACAAATTTGTTTATTCCACTAACATAAAAATCTGGAGTTCTGGCGCTGATGAACTCTTTGGATACACTTTTAGCATCAGTTTGATTTTTGAACTCCCTTTCTTGCAGGAAACCATCAGTGGTAGTCAGTAGGAGAAAGGTCTGGGGAATAAGGTGGTTGGGGAAGAAGTTTGTAGCAAAGTTCCCTCAACTTCTGGAGCATCATTAGTGAAACGTGTGGTCGAGTATTGTCTTGAGTATTGGCCCTTTTCTGTTGACCAGTCAGGGATGGAGGAGTAGTAGATTTTCATTCATTTTGGCAATTTCATGGAAATATGTTTCTGCAGTAATGGTTTCTCCAGGTTTTAAGAAGTTATAGTGGATGAGTCTTGCAGTACACCACCAAACAGTCACCATAACCTTCTTTTTGAAGAATTCGGGATTAGGGAAGGTTTTTGGCACTCCATTTTGGTCCTACCATTGTGAAGAATGTTTTCTATTATTGTACAGAATCCACTTTTCATTGCCAGTTACAATACGGTCAAGAAATGGATCAGTCTGGTTACAAAGCAGAAGTGATGAGCAAATTTCATATCTGCACATTTTCTGATTTTCATTCAAGTCATGTGGTACCCATTTGTCGAGCATTTTTGATTTTCTGATCACATGCAAATGGTTACAGGCAGATTTCTGGCTAACTTGAGGTTCTTTTGCCAGTTCTTGAGTGGTTTTACGTGGATCTTTCTTGACAGTCTTTAATTGACCATCATCAATGACAGATGGGTGTCCACTATGCTCACAATCTTCAAAGCTCAGGTCTCCACTGCGAAATTGTTTAAACCATTTTTGAGCTGACAACTCACTGGTCATTTCCTCACCAAACATTTCATTGATATCACGAGCAGTTTCAGCTGTTTTACGTCCTTTTTTGAAGCTGAATAGCAAAATTGCTCGAATATCGTGCTTTGACAGTTCTATTTCAGATGATTGTAACAATGGTGAAAAAAATATCAATGTTAATTTATTGATGCTTTTGGGTAAGTCTGTGTCTATATTATCAGACAGTTATAAAAAAAAAAATGTTTAAAAAAAATTCAAAACTCTACAAAGATCTGGTACAAATTCTTCATGGTCCAAAATGTTGCTTACTTCTTACTCAACCTGATAGTTACCTGACTGCTAACATCAATTTTCATTTTAATGCTACATCATTGAGTTTTACATTAATCATTTTAGATTTTTTGCATGAATTTTCTTAAATACTAAAAAGATTTTCCTTTTTTATTTTTCCAGTTTCTTTGTAAGTTTGTATGCTCCATTAAAGTGATTGTTCCTACTCCCCCCATCCCCAATGCAAAACATCTGGACACTACTTGCTTATATCCACAAAAGTGACATTTTCTAGTCAAATTTATACTTGTTTCTATCAACGTGACATGATGATTTAATCAAGATAATTTTCATTATTTTTTTCTGTTTCAATCATCTTGAATTTAAAAATCATTTCAATCATTTACGTCAGGTTTAAAGTTTGAAGATAATTTCCCCACTTCTTTCCACCAGTTGTGGGAAACCAAGGAAAAGAATGATTATAGATGCTTAGATGCTGCTCTTCTTTCTCTCACTAGTAAAAAAAAGGGTGGGGGTGTGATAAGAGTCTATAACATAAACCACAGGTCTTATACTGCTATAATTTATTGTTTTAACTTCCAAGGGTCTCACCATTTTAGAAACTGTTCATGCAGCCATTGCACTTATTTTAAGTATAAACAAATCTGTTGTTTATTTTATATTATTAGTGTCCAAAGTTTTCATTCTTGCAGTAGCAACAAAACATCTCCACCAACCCAGTATTATATCTGGATGATTGAGTTAAAGGCCGTTACTATTATTATTAACTAGCAATGTTTTTGTCATGTAATGAATTTATCGAAACAGAATTGTAATCACATGTAATTCATTATATAGAAACATTTCATTTAACTCTAGGGTCAAGCTACTGCATCAAATTGGTAACCATTTCAAAAAGACTCAATCACATGCAATCACATCAACATAACATCAGCATCACAATAAGGCATAACTACAGAGTTGTACCCCCCCCCCGACTTTGGAAGGTCATAACTTTCAGAAAAATGAATATTTTTTAATGAAATTTTCTATGCATATATTATTTATTATGTAGATTCCGAATATACAAAAAATTTCGGTGAAAGTGTTTTGGAATGGGGGTGGGGGACAATTTTCGGAAATTCCAACAGAGTCCACTTAAATTCCTCTTTAACTTCCAGGAAAATGAATATTTTTCCGTGAAATTTTCTACAAATATACCTTGATGTGTGTACATTTCGAGC
>NC_068993.1:25188536-25197142 GCF_001194135.2 Octopus bimaculoides
ACGGAAAAATATTCATTTTCCTGGAAGTTAAGAGGAATTTAAGTGGACTCTGTTGGAATTTCCGAAAATTGTCCCCCACCCCCATTCCAAAACACTTTCACCGAAATTTTTTGTATATTCGGAATCTACATAATAAATAATATATGCATAGAAAATTTCATTAAAAAATATTCGTTTTTCTGAAAGTTAGGACCTTCCAAAGTCGTGGGGGTACAACTCTGTAGTTATGCCTCGCAATAAGAAGCTATTATTATTTTTCTTTATTTTATTTTATTTTTTTGTTTTTGATTTTTAAATTAAGAAACAGAAATTCAGTTGATATTCATTTTAAATCAGAATAACTATTTAATATCCTGACATCATATTATTCACTCAATGTCCCATTAACCTTTGTGATACCATCTTCACACTATATTTTATGGGTAACTAGGTTAAATATAGTTTGACAACACTAATTTAATATATCTGAATTTAGATTCTAGCACCGTTGAATAGGTTATTACATTATTTAAAAAAAAAAATTTTTTGTGGACTGGCATTGTATGAAGCAGGAGATACTTCTTCCTCTGCTTAATGTTCCAAATAAAATAAAAGCAGTAGTTTTATAAGTCACTCTGGCTTGTTCTGACATTTTGTTTTAATTTACTTTCACTCAAAGAAGTAGGAGGAATAAGATGAGAGACAGTTCTTATGACCTTTGAAGTAGTCCCATTCTAGTAACATTGATGTAGATGGTGTTCACTTTTAACCTCTATAAGTTGACATCTACAAAGAAAATATCATTCAAGATAACTCTGTAGGCAATATTCCTTAATTGGAGGTCCAATGCAGAAAGCTCCTTTCCAATGCGTGAATCTTGGAACGAGATGTTGAGAAGCTATGCTTCCTAATCAGTGGAGCATTTATCAATATTGTGAAGGGTTCTTTGGAGATTTAAGACAAGCTTCAAATATAATGAACGTTAAATGTATCTTACACAAGATAATAGACATAATAATAGTTATATCATAGAATTATTCATTTTCATTCAATAATATTTACAGTTAAAAGATAGTATTTGAATGAAACAAAAAAAAAAAGAATGAAAGAAAGGGAAAGAAGAAAAAGGAAAAAGAGAATTAAGCAATGAAAGAAAAAGAGATGGGGCATGACTTTTATTTAATTTAATGATATTTCTAATTGTTGTAACTCTCTAACTGATTGTGCTAACATTTCTATTTGATTTTTTGATTGTTTGTAGCCCTCTAAATGATGATACCAAGATTCCTCTCAGCAACAGTAACATCCTTCTTCGAGGTTGTGTTTTACAGAATACAGATTTTGTGGACGGATTAGTAATATATGCAGGTCAGTGGATGTTTTTTTCCGTTCTTAAGTTGTATTTAATTACAAGCAAAATATTGGTTTCAAATTTTGGCACAAAACCAGCAATACCAGAGGAGGGGCTAAGTCAATTAAATCGACCTCAGTGCTCAATTGTTACTTATTTTATCATCTCTAAAAGAATGAAAGGTAAAGTGAACTGTGGTGGCATTTGAACCCGAAACATAAAGACATACATTGCAGCCAAATCTTCCTTAAATCCTATTGACCCATTTCAAATATAGACAAATTCTAAGACTGCTATCAAGAGATCACCATTATATCTGTATGCTCCCACCTAGGCATGGTTTAATTTTATGGAAGACCAGCGGTTGCCTATACAGGCAAGTCTCTCCTTTCAGCACTATCAACGTTGTCCATGGGAAAGCAAATCCAGCCAAAACGGCTTGGCATCAGTGGTGCTGCAGGTGTTGCTGCTAAAATGCAAAGTTCTGGACAGTTCTGCTCATTTACTGCTCTTGATGGTTTTCTTAAAAAGAAGAATATTTGAGACAATATAATCCCTGATTTTTAAATAGATTGAATGGCCATGGCTGAAATGCTTAAGCAGTATCATTTTCCATTGTGTCATCAGTTAAGAAGTTTCCGTCCCGGCCATATGGTTTTGGGTTCAGTTCCACTGTATGGCACCTTGGGCAAGTGTCTTCTACTGTAGCTGAAGGCTAGCTAAAGCTTTGTGAGTGGATTTGTTGGATCAAAACTGAAAGATGTCCATTATATATATGCATATGTATGTGTGCTTGTGTCTCCTTGCCTTGACATTGTGTGATTATTGTAATGAATCTCATTCATTTTCAATATTCCATGGAGACATGTCTGGTTATAGGAAATATTGCCTTACCTGGAAACAGTTAAGGGTTGGTGACAGGAGGGGTATCTGGCTGTAGAAAGTCTGTCTCAATAAACTCCATCTGACCGGTGCAAACATGGAAAAGTGGATGTTAAAATGATGATGATGGTGACTATTGTTACAAACAGCAATGCTGATCTTTACAAAAGTGTGGTTATGTGCTTATACATATATGTGTGAGGGTGGGTGTGTAATGTACATATATATGTATTTATGTATGTGTGTGTGTCTTTGTGTCTGTGTTTGTCCCCACATCCCTGTAACTTAGTAGTTTGACAAAAGAGATGAATAAAACAAATACCAGGCTTAAAAAAATAAGTACTGGGTTTGATTCGCCAAGGCAATACCCCAGCATGGCTGCAGTCTAATAAAGAAAACAAGTAAAAGATAAAAAAAATATATGAACCATTTAGCATTTAAACTGGCTACATCCAGCTCAAATATTCTATTTGTTTTATGTTCGAGCTGGCTGGGTCTAGCTTCTCACACTTACCCTGCAATATCATTCTAAAAATAAAGAGTCGCATCATTGAAATCTCAGTGTCACAGAATAATGCATAATTAATCCAAAACAGTGTGAATAAATAAGGATTACATTTGACAGAGTAATATAAATGCTAAAGAGTTAAAGGGACCTGAGTCAGGCAAAGTTGACCTCAATACGATTTGAACAGAGTGTACAAAGCTGGAACAACTAGCATAAACAATTCTACCACTTCACCTTCTGTGTGTGTGTGTGTGTGTGTACACGCATGCACACACACACACACACACACACACACACAGGTGTGTCTATGTGATAAGAAGCATGCTTCCCAGCCACATGGTTCCAGGTTCAGTCCCACTATGGTACCTTTGGCAAGTGTCTTCTACTATAATCTCGCACCAATCAAAGCCTAGTGTGTGGATTTGGTTGACAGAAACTGAAAGAAGCCCATATATGTATCTATATATATAAAAGGCAGGATGTGTGTGTGTGTACGTGACTGTAATTTATGTACGTCCACAAATTAGCACGCATGTCACTCCAATTTTAGGGGGACATTTGTCATGACCCTAGCTGCATTTTCGTCAACTTATTTTTCCCATAGGCACCAGCGAATAGCAGTAAATTTTCCACCAAAACTTCTAACAAATTTCAAATCGGAGAAAATCACCATTGTTTACAACAGAAGTTAAGTCCCCTTCTAGCGACGAGCAAGTTTTTAAGACTTTTGTTGTTTTTTTTCCATCGATGAAAAAGTGTTTTGTTGATATACGGGCAACACACATGCACACAACGGACATGTATACGTACAAAAAATATATATGAAATTGGTGTACATACGTGCATGTGTGTGTGTGTTGCCTATATATATATATATATATATATATATATACACACACACACACACACATATACTTAAGACTTAGTTGTGATCTGAACATAACTGCTTCTGACACAGAGAATCGGGAGCCCTTTTGGGCATTCTATTTTCCTTGCTGGAAGGGTTCCCAACCCATGGGCAAAGAGGGGTTAGATGATGGGGGTGGTGCTTTCAAAGGGCTGGCATGTGTAACCTGATCACCTCTGCCGATCAAACTCCCAACCTATGCGCTCCTGTCGCGACACTGATTCTGCCCAAATTTGATGTCGATGTTACTTAGTTTGGTTTGAAATAAAGAACTTGATTAGCTTAATAATCCCAACTTAATCCCTGGCAAAGCTGGGCTATACTGCTAGTATATGCCTATATAAGTGTGACTTTGTGTCTGTGTTTGTCCTTCACCACCTCTTGACAACTGGTGTTGTTGTGTTTATGTCCCTGTAGCTGTTCAGCAATAAAGAACAATAGAATAAGTACTGGGTTTTAAAATAGGAAGTACTGGGGTTGATTCATTCAGCTAGAAATTATTCAAGGTGGTACTCCAGCATGGCCGCAGCCTAATGGATGAAACAAATAAAATAAAAAAGATAAACGACACATACACACAATATATAGCATATGCAATAAGCAGCCTGTCCATGTACTGTTTCATTTTACATTTACTTAGGAAAGTTTCTGCAATTTCTATGCTTTAAACAGTGGACATCGTGGTTGTGTATAGAAAGAAATAACACTCTTATTGTAATTCTCTAAACCTGAACTGTTTACCCTAACCTTAACTCTAAACTGAAATATAGTTTGTTTCTTTCTGCTGTTTTTGTTTTTTCTTGCCTTTTTATTTGTGGGATTGCTGTCTTCTATGCTCAATACATTTAATTATATATAATAATTTCTGAAAATGTTGAAAATCAAAAAGTTAATGCTGGTTATGTATTCTAAAATGTAAAGTTTAAGAGCTGTAATTAATCTCTGAAAAATACAATCAGTTTCTTTTTTTCCTTTTATCAGAATCCTAAAGAAAATATCCTTCATATAATAGAAAATAGAAATATTTGGGCAGGTGGTCTTCATATTGTACTGCTATGCAAATATATAATTTCAATTTAATATTTACTTGAAATATATATATAATTTGGTATAGATGTGGTTGTTACTAAGAATGTCACTTTGTAACCATGGCCTGTTAAATTCATTCCAGTCAAACCATTGTTGAAAATAAAGCCTTTTATTGTAATGTCATTTGCAGGACTACATGAAAGGTGAAATCAAATTTAATCAAAAATAGGTTGTTTTCCCAGTCAAAAAGTGAAGTGTTTCCTTTGAAAATTAAGCAAACAAGGAAGGAAAGTAAATAGTTGAGTGTAAAATACCAGCCAGTTACTATAAAATGTCTAGTGTAATTTTATCATTATTGAAGTTGGATTCACTTAATATTTTAATTAAATTCTGTTTTTACAGCAAAGCATGGCTGTTATCTACACTGATGTATTGAATGTTAATAGATGAGAGTTAGAATGACTAACAGTACAGGGTGTTTGGGCTAAATTGGACAGTTTGCTTAAAAGGAAAAGAATATCCCATCTATAAATAAAAGTATTTTTTTAAAATCATAAAGTATCAAATAGATTATGGTTGGGAGATAACAATTTACTCAAAGAAGCTGCACTCAGCTTCTACCACAGCTTCAAGACAGCTCCAGAACCTGGTGTGTATGTTCCTCACTGTGTCCCTAGGAAGATCTTCAAACACCTCCTTTATCTTGGCCACCAGCTCAGTCTTGGTGTCACAGCAGAGCAGTTGTCTTTATCAATTATATCTCACAAATAATAATCTATGGGATTACAGTCAGGGGAATTAGGAGGCCTGAAATTGGGGCTAGTGAATTCATAGAAATTCTCTGATGACCACTTCTAACTCTTTCCAGTAGTATGGCAAAAATCTAAATTTTGCTGCTACACATATGGCCTTCCAGCAGCAACCCTCTCCAACCAGGGTTTGACCACAGTCTGTGGGAGCTTCGCATAGCCATTTGAATTGAGCCTATGGCTTTGTTCAAAGATGTGAGGCAGCACGATGTCACCCTCATAGCAGACACACTCTAAAACCACCACCCTCCTGCTGACCATGGCTTTGTAGCCTCCCTTGCTGTTGTCCATATCATGTTTTACAGTCTTTACAGTGTTCATGGAGCATTCAACAGCAGTCATGATGCTAGCATTTTCATACATGGATGATACAACACTGGTGGAAGAAAAGGAGGAATTTACTCTCAGTTTAAGGATTTGGTCTTAGTTGGATGTGCAATGTCAATGTACATATGCAACAGAGCACTAGTAACTCACTTTTTCAGGTGACAATGGCCATGAATTCATCTCCATCATTGCTTGAAAGCAAAGAACACTTTCGATATATGTATATACCGGTTGGTGATGCCACATAAAAAAACACTCGTGTTGTGCCATGTTAAAAGCACTGGTGATGGTGTCACGTAAGAAGCACCCAGCACACTTGGTGGAGTAGTTGGCATTAGGAAGGACATCCAGCCATAGAAACCATGCCAGAACAGACAATGGGGCTTTGTGCAGGTCCCAGCCTTACCAACTCCAGTCAAACTGTCCAACCCATACCAGTGTGGAAAATGGACATTAAATGATGATGACGATGATAATCATGATGATGATGATGATGATTATCATCATGATGATGATCATCATCATCTATTAAGTACACATAAATCTGTGTGTATGTATCTATGCATATATCAACATATTGATGTCCACTTTTTTAAGCTTGCATGGGTTGTATGGAGTTCATGAGTGAGTGTGTGTGTGTCTCTTTGTCTTGACATTGTGTGACAGTTGTAAACAAGTTTCAGCTCCATACAAGTGGTGAGCTTTTTTTCCAGTCTTCATCACAAACATCTCTAGTCACAGGAAAATATTACTTTGGTTGAAAACGAATGAATTTTGACAATGGAAAAGACATCTAACCATCGAAAATCTGTCAACAAATTCAATCTGACAAATGCAAACATGGAAATTTGATCATTTATATGATGATAAATGCATACATACATACACGCACGCACGCACGCACGCACGCACGCGCGCGCGTGTGTGTGTATTTCAGCAATTTTAAAATTTCAAGTTATATGTATGTATATTGAATGTGTTCTTTGTGAATATGTATATTTTGGGTATAGTATTTTTTTGTTGTTGATCAAACTGTTCTGTGTTGTAGGTCATGACACAAAAGCTATGCTCAATAACAGAGGACCCAGATACAAGAGAAGCAAACTGGAATGTAAAATAAACCGGGATATTGTTTGGTGTGCCCTACTGTTGATTTTTCTCTGTGTCTTCTGTGCAGCTGGTAAGTGTTGCATTATGCATTTCTACAAGGTCATTCTTTAAACCAGCACTGAACAACTATTTAAAAGTCATTCCAGCCATGACTATGCCATTTTAAAAATTTTGTTAGGCTTAGTTTATTCCAAACTAGATTATCTTTTATGGCCTTGATTAAGATGTAGGGTGTGGTTCAAGTCTCATTTGACCTGCTATTTCTAGTTGGTTAACCAACAGCATACAAGTATTTTTTGTTGTCTCATATCAAAGTGTTTTTTTACAAATTATGATTATTAAAACTTCTGGCTGTTATTAAAAATTCGTAATAAGGATTCAAATCTTTTTTAGGGTAAGTGGGTGTAGTCAGTTTAATTGTCTCCAGTATTTAACAGGTACTTACTTATTTAAGCTAAGGATTGGATGATAAATCACATTCCCACGTTATTTGACCTCAAAATGTAGAAGATGTAACATAATTTCTCTGTCTCATTACTGATTCTGTCTTCCACAATAAGGAAATGGTTAAAGATTTTTATCAAATAATATTAATAATAATAACTAGCAGGTCTCATGGAAATTCCACTTTTTCTTTTTTGAAGCATTAACTTATAGATCTCCATTGCATTATTTATTATGTTAAAGATTTTCATTATGTCTGGTTTTGTTCCATAGCTAATTAAGCTTCTTAAAAATATAACACTTGAATTTATGTGAAGCTGAATAATAATAATATAAATAAACACAATATTTTTTGTTATTCAGGCTTAAAGTCTAGAGTATTTGGGGGGAAAGAACATAGGAACTGATGAATTTAATAGTTTTTGGAACTGATTTTACGAGAACTCAACATGGCACCATTGAAGTTTCACTAGAAGAAATTAAAAGAAAGTAGAATATGAAATTAGAAATTAATAACATTAAAATTTTTTTAAAGATCAATATGATGCAAAAGGAAACTAAACATTTATCAATTGAAACTTAAGTAGATTTTTATTGATTAGGGAATATGGTAATGTGGTTAAGAAGTTCACTTCCAGTCATGTGATTTCAGTTCAATCCCACTGCACAGTCCTTTGTATGTCTTCTGCTATAGCCCCGAGCTGACAAATACCTTTTTGGTGGACAGGAACTGCAGTTAATCCATTGTGTGTGAATGTTGATAGTCCTCACTTGTCGTTGCTTGAGTGAAACAATGATACTGTTGACATTCCTTGTTGATGTTATGAGTGATTTCCCTGTACTTTCAAAGATATCTGGAATAAAGATATGTTCTTGAAATACAGTTCTATATTTAAGAGATGAGGAATTATGTACATTATTTACATTTGACGGATATACCCTCCAGCCTTCTTCAGGTGTCTTGGGGAAATTTCGAACCTGGGTTCCCATTCCTAAGGTATTCTTCGATGTTGTTGTTATTAATATTATTATTATTATTTTATGTTTGACTTTTGTTTTGCATTTGTACAAGTTGGATCCAAATCTCACCCAGAGACCTCAAGAGACAACAAGTTAGAAGTTCATGTAGGTGTTATGCCTAGGGTACCATATATTTGGATTTGTACAGTTTTGTTCTAGTGAATGTTTAAGCAACCATAAGAAAATTATGTGTTTGTTTTAAAATTTGAGATCACATAGACAGTATTTTACGTAGGATAT
>NC_068993.1:25197630-25203706 GCF_001194135.2 Octopus bimaculoides
ATATTACCCAGTGAATATATTGTGCAGCTCTATCATGCCTGTTGAGATACTCTGTAGGCGCAAGCAGACTGCACATGGAGACAACATGATCGATGGTCTCATTTTGTTGTTGGCATATACAACATAATGGGGAGCTGCCGTTCTTTAATATGTTGGCCTGGTAGTTCTTTGTAGGTAGGCATTGATCTTGGGCTGCTATGATAAACCCCTCTGTTTCTGATTTCGAGCCAGAGGCCATTAACCATTGATGGGTAAGGGCTTTGTCAATATCTGCATTATTCGCTCTCTTTGGGTATTTGCCTATTATTATTATTATTATTATTATTATTCAGGTCACTGCTTGGAATCCAACACGGAATCTTGGAGTTAGTAGCTCGTGCTCTTAACCACTATGCCATATACCCATGGGCAATTATGGAGTGAATTTTAAGGCTTATAAGTCTAATATTTTTCTATCCTTCCTTAATACCGGTTCCCATCTGCTACTCATATCTGCACTTGGTCTGCTTAGGAGGTTGTTGTGTCCTAGCATATGTGCTGCTTGTTTTAGTTTTCATATTTTCCAGTGGTGTTCTATTTCTATTATTTTAACTTCATCCCACAGGGGAAGGTGGTCTCCATTTTTCCATACATGATCAGCTATACCCGATTTATCAATATCTCTTCGTGTCACAGCTTTGTGATGTTCGTCTACCCTCATTTTGAGGGGAGCGGCATGTTTTGCCTTTGTATAACCTACCACAGCTGCATGGGATGGAGTACATGCAGTCTTTGGTCATATTCTCTTCTATTGGTGGTTTTACTCGAAGGAGATATTTGCGAAGTGTTGTATTACTGTTGAATACTGTCCTGATGTCATATGGGCCGCTTATCTTTTGTATCTCTACGGAGAGGCCTTTCACATAGAGTAGACAGACTGCACACAGTAACAACCGTTGGAAAAAACATCAACTAAATAACAAAATCGAAGACAGGTTATCTTCACTACTTACAAAAATAACCAGAGATGATGATAGAAATAGAATCCAGCAAGATCTGGAAAAGTCGTACATGAAAGAATATGAAATGGTGAAGACATGCCAGATTAAGAAGTTTATGAAACTCAAAGGTCAGAGAATGAAGACTGAAATCCGTCACCCACCCGTGAAAGCAGTAATTAATGTAACAAGGATCACTTTATGCCAATGAAGTACAGACAACTGACTCAACACTACAGTAAACTACCACACATGTACAGTCTTCCTAAGAATCACAAGGATGATATTCCATTAAGACCTATAGTGAGCTGTAGAGGTTCAGCATGTCATAAACTGAGCCGCTTCCTTGTGGATATAATCAGTCCATTAGCAGGAAAGTCAACATTGTACATGAAGAATTCCACCCACTTCACAGAATCGATCAAGGATATTCCCATTGAATCCAACCAGATGGTGAGTCTAGATGCGATAAGTCTGTTCACCAAAGTCCCAACTGGTGAAGCACTATTGGTGATACAAGAAAAGCTAGTGACAGGCAGCCATCTAAAAGAATGCACTAGTATACCAATAAGAAACTTGATGCAAATGTTGACCTTCTGTGTAGAAACTACCTACTTCAGTATGGACACTGATATATATCGACAAGAAGAGGGTTTAGCTATAGGTTCGCCATTATCACCGATAATAGCCAATATATACATGGAATTTGGCTTTAGGATCAACACCACTAAAACCAACCCTATGGCTGCAATATGTTGATGACACCTTTATATTCTGGCCCCACCAAGAATATGTCCGAGTGCTGTTAGATCAAGTGAACTCAATAAAGCCATCCATACAGTTCATAATGGAAAAGGAAAAAGACGATCAGCTGGCATTCCTGGATTTATTAATAACATGCACCAAGTATGGATTCAGGACATCCGTATACTGCAAGCCAACCTTTACTGGATGATACCTCAATTTCAATTTCCACCATCCATACAGTGTAAAGAGGGGGATTGTTCAGTGCCTAAAGCATTGTGCAACGAATATAAGTAGCGATCATGATACACACCACGAAGCAATGATCAAGCACAATAACGATCTGTTAAGCAACAACTATCCCAAAAGTATACTAGCCACCCTAATTATGAAGAAGAGAGAGGATAAGGCCAATAAACTGTCCACAGTCTGTCTACCCTATGTGAAGGTCTCTCCGAAAAGATACAAAAGATATGCAGCCCATATGACATCAGGAAAGTATTCAACAGTAATACAGCACTTCGCAAATATCTCCTTCGAGTAAAACCACATGACCAAAGACTGCGTGTACTCCATCACATGCAGCTGTGGTAGGTTATACAAAGGTGAAACATGTCGCCCCCTCAAAATAAGGGTAGACGAACATTGCAAAGCTATGACACGAGGAGATATTGATATATCGGGCATAGCTGATCAAGTATGGAAAAATGGAGACCACCTCCCCATGTGGGATGAAGTTAAAATAATAGACAGAGAACACCACTGGAAAATACGAAAACTAAAACAAGCAGCACATGTGCTAGGACACAACAACCTCCTAAGCAGACCAAGTGCAGATATGAGTAGCATATGGGAACTGATATTAAGGAAGAATAGAAAAATATTAGATTTATAAGCCCTAAAATTCACTCCATAATTGCCCACAGGCATATGGCATAGTGGTTAAGAGCACAGGCTACTAACTCCAAGATTCCGTGTTGGATTCCAAGCAGTGACCTGAATAATAATAATAATAATAATATCTTTACATAATTATATAAGTTAAATAGGAAGTTATTTTCACAATGTTTCTTTAATTAATTAAAAAAATGTAAAAAGAGAATAAAATATTGAAACAAGATGTAAGACAAAATCAAACTTCCTCAGAATATGAACACAAGAAAGAGACAGGTTAATCTAAATATAATTCTTGTTTAACTCCTGTCACAGCTGACTGAACAAACCTATGATCAAATTCATTCCATCTATGACCATCCCATTTTTTAGAATATGTCTAGAACTACATTTGCAATATATACTTTCATTTCTTGGGATAAAGAGATCTTACTGTTATTTATAGCAGAGGCTCCCTCAGCTTGACCTAAATATAGTAAAGTATTTAGGTGTATTTTTGGCAGTTTTGAATGACCTCATTATGAGTATAGATTTATGTGTGAGTTTTGTTATAGAAATGTCTTAAATAGATATTTCCTATTTTGTATAGAGCTGTTGCATTTATTGTTGCATTTCATGACAATATACATGTTTTTCTGTCATCTCATTGTAACTTTGACCGTCCCAATTTATTTTCTGTCATATTATATCATGAACTGTAATATGATAAGTGCCCTTCTTTTAATATAGCAGGATGTAGTTTGAAGGAGATTTAGTTGTTCAGTCAAACAGAAGTTTAATTGAAATTATTCATTGGCTCATAATTGAAGATGATTGTAATAATAATTTATTACATGTTGGAGTAAGGTAATAAATTTGCAAGCATTAGAGTATAGCTAGTTGAATTTCTCCACAACATCCCTAAGAAGAAATGCAAAGTCATCTGGTTTCAGAACTCTATCAAAAGAGACAGTTAAGACTAAATATTGTGAGTGAATTAGTCATCCTTAATCTAGGCTTAATGAAAATCTCTTAAAAGAATATTTAAATACCACAATGGAAGTTTACTTTAGGGTTCATTAATCTGTGTCATTAAGAAATCAAGGGTAAGGTGCATGGATTTTGTCATTGGACTAATTGAAATTACCTAACTGAATAATTGTGTTGTCACTTTATCTTATCATTCAGTGTTTACTCTCTCTCTCTCTCTCGCCAAAACTCACTTATGTACCTGTCTAGCCATAAAAATATTTAAAGTTTCTTCTTTTCACTCGCTGTGTGAGAGCATGTATGTAATGGGGAAAAGAGGTAATTTTTGCAAGATAAGTGTCAGATTTTGATTGAGGCATAACTGGTTAAGGGCTTCTACTCAGCCAAGTAATATTCAGTCAACAATTAAGTGAAGCAAATAGTTTAATAAGTTTTTCCCTAAATAAATAGTACTGCCTCTATAGTATCTTTGAACTTTGGGGGTACAGGTACAACATGAATTTTCTGAGACCTTTGGTTTCAAAACTTTTCTAGATTCCTGATTTTCCAAACCAGGGTTGGTCATTTCTAAATTAAGCAAATATTAAATTTACTTCAATAATTAAATGAAATATATTAGTATGAATGATAGTTTATTTATACTGTACTGTGCAAAGTACCAGTAAACTAGTCTGGTGACCATGAGAGTTTAAAGTTCCTGTTTATAAATTCGTAGAAATTATAAGTGGTGCCAGACCATCAGTGTTCAAAAAGTTGGTATTGTACATGTAAACATAACACCATCACCTGGCTTGGCCAAGTGTCTGATCTGAGGATAACTTCCTCTCATCAATCATGGAGGCCCTGG
The DNA here is from genome assembly GCF_001194135.2 of Octopus bimaculoides. Classification (NCBI taxonomy): domain Eukaryota; kingdom Metazoa; phylum Mollusca; class Cephalopoda; order Octopoda; family Octopodidae; genus Octopus; species Octopus bimaculoides. The sequence goes on from NC_068993.1 coordinate 25,202,062, forward strand.
AAAATGTCATCAGTGTTGTTCTTCCTCTTTTGACCAAGTCATAAGAACAAAATCAAAAAAAAAAATTTCCTGTGCATTTCATTCACCAATACAACCAATTTCTGTTTGCATAACAAAAACTTCTTGTTCGACACAAATCCAAATATTTAATGGGTGGAGTTTAGTTGACTCAGTCAACCCAAGTATACCACTGGTATTATTTTATTAATTCTAGAAGTAATAAATAAAGTTACCTTGAGCAGAACTTCAAAGTAGGTTGTACAAATATAAAACTAAATAATCAAATACATTTAGTTTGATCTTATGTGATTTCTGCCAATTTAACAAACATTGTCTTAATTCAATAATCATGAGGTTTATTAAAAAAGTCCAAGCTTTTTAAGGAGTTATATAACTGCTTAAATCTACCTATGTCAATCGTCTTGTCAAAAAGAACCACTGAAGAAAGTATTAAAGTTTAATCTACTAGCAAGAATTTATTGGGGTTTCAATGTAGTCGTGCAAGTTTACAAACTCCCTGTTCATTAATGAGCTGGATTTACTAAGTGTATGATTCAGCAAGTGTTTAGGATCTTAGTTATGGACATTACATAGTGACAGTGGCAGAAAACTATCAGTTGATGCTCCTGGTATTTAATGTGTCAGCCATGTAGGGATGTAAAAAATTGTTGGATTTCATAAAATTTAAAGCCAGGGGGATAGGGAAACCTAGCTCTAGTAAAGCTCTGAGTCTAATGTTACAATTTACATTAGCAATATCAGAAAAGGTGGATGATTAAAACTAAGCTTCAAAAGTTAGGAGCATTGGCAATTATTAGCCATGACATACTGTTAAATATTTGGTTTCAAGATTCGTTTGTATCAAATAACTGAAGCCAGTGTTTGCTAACTACCTTCAAATAGTCTTGTAATGGCAATTAGGTCTTATTAGGAAAATAAAAATGCTTGTTTCTTCAAAATATTAAATAAACATTATTAATAAGAAGTGACATCCAAATTAGCTAACATTAAACAAATCTCATAATAACCCTCATTACTTGCAAAATGTTGCCCTTAAAATTATTCTTTTGCATGGGTTTCTGTTCCAGCTTCTGTGATTTGGTTGAATAAGTATGTCAACCCTGAAAATATACCATTTGTACCATATGGAGACAGCGCACAATATAACTTGGGCCTCAGAGCTTTAATTGAGTTTTCCAAATACATTATTATTTTCCAGGTAATTTCTTTTAATTATTGTTCCAAATTTAACAATTTTCTGCATATCTTTTTCAGTAATCAAACACTTTGTGTAATCAAACACCCTTTGTGTGTGTGTGTGTGATGAGCAGGCATAAATGCCCTTTCACTATCCCCACTTTGACCCTGCAGCACATCCAGTATGTGACAGCTGGAGGGAGAAAGAGCTGCACCATTATCTGGCCAACATTCATAAAGCTGAGTTAACTTGAGCAATGTGATATGAAAGGCCTTGCTCGAAGACACATGTTAAACAGTCTAAGAATTGAGCCCACAACCTCATAAGCCAAACATTTTGACATCCGGTTTCACCAGTCCTCAGTCAAATCGTCCAACCCATGCTAGCATGGAAAGTGGACGTTAAACGATGATGATGATGATATATATATATATATATATATATATA
>NC_068993.1:25203836-25210833 GCF_001194135.2 Octopus bimaculoides
TTATCAATTAAATCAATCATATCGATCATGATGTAAGTTGCGTTACTCATGTCTTTTATAAACATTACCCAAGCCTGGAGACACTCGATTGAGCTAACCCTTTTAAGTGACATATAATGAAAAAGGGAAGAAATTTTCATTGGAGAGGAAAGTGCTGGTCCTTTCAACTGCCACCATAAATGCTTATTTAATTATTGTAGCCAAAAACCAAATCTAAATGGTCACACTCCCTGCAAAAAAAGAAGTCATGGGACTATAATCTGCATTGTAACAGATGGCTAAAACATCCGACCCAAACTACATATTATTGATGAGAGGTGATAATATAAGACAGGCCAGTGAAACTATGCAGTCAGAAGTGGAGTGAAGTAAATAAAACTGTTTTTAAGCTTGGCATTTCATTGTAGCCATCACAGTTGATAATGAAGTACAGTTTAAAGGTCTACACTATAAAAACAACAGAGACCAACAACAAGCTCACTGTGTTCATAGTTCAGCTTCTGTATGATCTGATGTATAAAAAAACTATCTGCAGATTAGCAGGTTATATGTCAACCTTTTTCAAATCTCTTCACACACCCCAAGTGTTTTTATAATTCTGGTTATTACTCATCTTTAGCTAATAAACTAGGCCATCTAACCACCACCACCAATATTACCATGACTATTTTGCTGCTACTTCTAGCAAGTCAAAGGATCCTATAGATATAACCTCATTGGTGATTTCTCCTGATGGTTTCATTTATAAAACAATGAACAGATTCTGAAGCACCATGAAATACTTTCAAACAATGCACACACTGACTCTTCACTAGTTTATTCTTTGCTCAGAATACACACATACAAATGAGTCCTCACAATCCCAAATATACAGTTACATATACATCACATGCACCATCAAAACAACATACATACATGCTTGGCAACACTCCTAGCAACATTCGACACAGAAAATTCAAACCAGTTTCAATAAAACTCATTGCAAGCATAGCAGAAGTGCAACAAACTTGTTTTGAGAAATTAATTTTAAAAAAAGCAAAGAAATTAGTAAATGTATTATCTTTCACTGTACTTCAATATACCACAGAGTTTCTTCATTATTTTAACTGTTTCAATAAACAAAATCAGAGAAATCTATACAAATAAATAAGGTGGATTTCATGTCAGCAAAAAACAAGAGGACGCTACAAAAATAAATTTGATTTTTTCTATCACATGTGGACTAATAGTTGAGTGAAGTTGGTGTATGTGTGAGTCAGAAAGATTTATTACTTACTTTTGCATTAAAACCATTTGGGCATATAATTAACCAGGTGATACATGAAGGGGTCATACCCAATGACTGGTGTAACAGCACCATAGTCAACTGCTACAAAAGTAAAGGTGACGCCACAGATAGACAGGCGTATCACATTGTTGGATCAGGTGATGAAAGTCACTGAGAGTGTCGTAGACCAACTAATTAGGGAGAGAGTTTAGACGAGATGCAGTTTGGGTTTGTGCCAGGGTGAAGCACCACTGATGCTATATTTCTGGTAAGACAGCTGCAGTAGAAATACCGAGCCAAAGATAAACCTCTATACTTGGCTTTTGTTGACATGGAGAAAACCTTCGACGGGGTTCTCCGATCCCTTATTTGGTGGTCAATGCAGAAACTAAGGATAGATGAGTGGCTGGTGAGAGATGTACAATCCATGTTCAGGGATGCTACCAGTAAGGTGAAGGTTAGCAACTAGTTCAGTGAAGAATTCAGGGTACAAGTAGGGGTTCACCAAGGATTGGTCCTTAATCCCCTCTTGTTCATTATAGTCCTTCAGGCAATAACAGAGGAATTCAAGATAGGCTGCCCCTGGAGCTCCTCTATACTAATGTCCTTGCTCTCATAGCTGAGTCACTATCAAAACTAGAGAAGTTTCAGGTGTGGAAGCAAAGATTAAAATCGAAGAGCCTTAGAGTTAACCTAGCAAAGACCAAAGTCTTAGTAAGTTGGAAGGTGGACAAATCACAAATCTCTTCAGGTAGATAGCCCTGCTCAATCTGTAGAAAAGGTATAGGTAAAAACTCCATAAGATGTACCCAGAGAAGATAGTTTTTGTGTGTGGAAGGTGCACAGGTACAATAAACACCAAAAATGTACAGAAAATAGATTCCATCACATGCCAGGGAAAAAAACTAGAAGTAGTCTATAACTTCTGTTATCTAGGTGACCAAGTCAGTAGTGGCAGTGGATACTATGAGAGCATAGCTGCTAGAATAAGAATAGGCTGGGAAAAGTTCAGAGAGCTCCTACCTCTACTGGTAGCAAAGAGCCTTTCGCTCAGAGTGAAAGGCAGTGTATGATGCCTGTGTGCGAACAGCCATGCTACACAGCAGTGAAACATGGGCTGTGATTGCTGAGGACATACGTAGGCTTGTAAGAAATGAGACTAGTATGCTCCACTGGATGTGTAATGTCAGTGTGCATGCATGATGGAATGTAAGCATCTTGAGAGAAAAGTTGGACATAAGAAGCATCAGATGTGGTGTGCAAGAGAACGACTGTGCTGATATGGTAATGTGATGAATATGGATGAGGACAGCTGTGTGAAGGAGGATACCTGTGGAAGAGGTAGACGCAGGAAAACATGAGATGAGGTGGTGAAGTATGATCTTAAATGTTGGACCTCGCAGAGGCAATGACAAACAACCAAGACCTTTGGAGATATGCTGTGCTTAGAAGACCCATCAAGCCAAGTGAGGTCGTAGCCTTGGCTGATGCCAGTGTCACGTGACTGGCCCATTAAAAGCACCCTTCAATCATTGGGCATTATGCTGTGCTTGTAAAGACCTGTCGAGTGAAATCGCAGTTGTGGCAGATTCTGGTGCCGTATGACTGGCACCTATGCTGGTGGTATATAAAAAGCGGCATTTGAGTGTTAGGCTTCATGGAGGCAGTAACGTCAAGCCAAATGAAATCAGAGTTGTGGTTGATGCCAGTGTCACATAACTGGGCTGTTGAAAGCAACCTTCAATCATTGGGCAATATGCTGTGCTTGTGAAGACCTGTCGAACCAAGTGAAATTGTAGTTGTGACCAATGCCAGTGCCATCTTACTGGCACCTGTGCCGCTGGCATGTAAAGAGCACTGTTTTAGCATCGTGACAGCTGACCAAGACCTTTGGTAATATACTGTGCATGTGTAAACCTGTCAAACCAAGTAAGACTGTAGTCATAGCTGATACTGCTGTCAGGTCATTTTTTACGTGCCCACTACAGTCTCAGAGTGGTTGGCATTAGGAAGGGCATCCAACTGTAAAAATCTTGCCAGGTCTGATTGGAACCTGGTGCAAATCCCTGGTTTACCAGTTTTCAGTCAAACTGTCCAATCCATACCAGCATGGAAAGCAGATGTCAAATGATGATGATGTTGATATAAGTTACACAAAGGCCTTTCATGCTGACTTTGTGAAAGAGGATAATAGTTAGCTCTTCCCATTTGAGATTGCAGTTGGCCACCTGTAGTGTCAGTTGGAAGAAATGAACGTTGGCATTTCTCAATTTAGCTGCAGGTGGTGAGATATGTTGACAGGTTGCCAGTTGGTCACTTACTCTCTAAAGACAAAACTTCATTCTCTGTAAGGCTGAGAACTGGTTTATTGATATTACTGCACCTTAACTTTGATTGGCTGGCAGCTGTAGCACTACTGTGCTACTACACCATATCGCACTAGCTTATCTGACTCACTACACACCATACAAAACATTCCTCTTCAGTTCTGTAGCCTACTAAAATTTCTTCTCAGTACACATTTTCCTTATGGACGTGGATATATTATAATTCCAAACGAATACCAGGCAAATCAATCTCAACAGTCTGCAAAAGCATCTAAAGACCATTTTCTGTGAGAAAACAGCACCATGACACAATTCACTCTGCCAGAAATTTGGAAACAACATGCTGTATTGCTTGGCATTTGCACTGGAAGCTCCAATACGAACATTTCAGAGTGTTTGGGTGTCAATCAGAAGACAGTGCAGAGGGTTCAGAAAGAGTTGGATGAGTTTAATGGTGATTACAAAAGTACAGCAGCTCGTAAAACTCAATCTGATCATTTTGATTGGAAAAGAACTCCTGAATTTGTTGTTGATATCCAGGCCAAGATTGATAACAATCTCTCCAAGTCAATCAGGTCCATTGCCAGGAACATAGTGTCTGAGTTTCTCATCAGGATGTAGTACATGAAGACATTAGGTATTCCTCATACAAGATAAGAAGGGCCAATTTTTATCCTAAGCCATCAAGGACAAGAGGAAAGACTGTGCTACAAAGCTTTTGAACAAACTCAAGCATTCCCTCCAACTGAACATGCTTTGGCTTTTCTCAAATGAGAAAAATTTCTGCCAGTTGGCTTGCTGTCCCCAAAATATGTACCGAGAGTGATAAAAATCAAACATCCAGTTGACATCATGGTATTTGGAATGGTCACTAGTGATGGTGACATTGTGCTTCCATTCATCTTCCCACACAACCTCACACTCAACACAGAAGCCTATATCAAGTGCCCGGAGCAGGTAGTGCTGTCCTGAGTCAAGAGGGTGGCTGCTGAAAGACCCTATGTCTAGTAACAGGACTCAGCACCATGCCACACAAGCAGGAGACCCCAGTCATGGCTTTCAGACAATTTCTGCGACCACACTACCTGGCTACCTAACTCCCCAGACTGTAACTCCCTTAATTATTATGTGTGGGGTGCAGTTGAGTGAGTGACCAACAAAACTCTTTGTAACACCAAAGATGAACTGAAGGTAAGGATTATGGCAGCATTCACCAACTTAAACAAGGAGACTATCCAGAAGAGTTGCAGGAGATTCAGAAGTCATCTGGCAGCCATGGTTGAAGCCAATGGCGATTTTATTGAATAAATTTACTCTTTAGTATTTCAAGATATTTTGATGTAATTTTGGTAAATATATCTGTTAAAATACCCGAGATGTCAGGTATAGGTTTTTATTTAAAACACTGCCTGAATTTACCTGAGATTTTAACTAAAAACCTGCACCTTCATAGAAGTACCAATCAACATCCATATCCTCTGGATAAAAGATGAGTTGTAAACATTATTCTCCTGCCTGTATTCTTCTAACTACTTTTACTCTTTATTATTTTATTTTACTCCTTTATTATTCTATTTTATTCGTTGTAAACTGTAAATTTTCCCCGTCTAAAATATTCATACCTTGTCTTTGATGACAGAATACCCAGTGCATGGACATGCTAACCTACCACTGGGGTTATCCCAGAAATGGGTGTAAGACTTCAAATTTACCTTATCCTAACTAAATTATTCTAAATGACTTGAGACACTTGTTCTGCCTTAGTTTTGATTTTTCCTAACCCATGCTAGCATGGAAAGCGGACGTTAAACGATGATGATGATGATATATATATATATATTCCTGTGTACTCTAGTATAATATGCTACTGCGTATATAATTCCTTTCTAGTCTTTTACACAACTATCATTGTATATATCTTTTTAAGCTTTTATGCAGCTACTCTTTGTATGAACAGTATATTCCTTTGCAGTCTGTTATACAGCTGTCAGTGATTATATATCTTTCTTGGTAGTCTGTTACACTACTGTCAACCACTTATTGTGCATTACTTTGTAACTAGCCCTATCAATATCTTTGTATGTCTCTTCCTTTCCAGGCTGTTATACCACTTCCACTTTATGTGTCAATAGAGATTGTGAAGCTGGGTCATGTGTTCTTCATCAATCAGGACTTAAATTTATACCATGAAGGAACAGGAAAACCATTTGAATGCCGAGCACTGAATATTGCTGAGGATCTTGGACAAGTAGACTACATATTTTCTGATAAGACTGGAACTCTGACAGAGAATAAAATGGTATTTATGTGCTGCTCAATCGGAGGAGTTGATTTCCCCCACAAACCCAGTAAGTTACTATTTTCCATGAAGTTTTGGTGAAAAAGTTGCTTTAAAATTTAAGGGTGAATTCCTATTAAATTCACCCTTGAATAAGATTGGTACTAAATAAAGTACTTTTGTTTTCACTTTCTCAGTTGAAGAAAACCTGGATATTGAAGATCATGCTAGACAATCTTTTTCAAATATGAGTCGCACCAGCTCAGTAAGTATTTATTGATTCATATATATTGCAAACTGAAAAATAGCATCATTGGTCCAGGTTTCTTATGGACCAATATTATACTGAAGTGTATATCTATATATATATATAAAAATGAGAATGTGTGTCTGTCTGTCTGTCTGTGTGAATCCCTAAAACTCGAGAACTACACAACCAATTTCATTCAAATTTTACACATGCCTTACTTAGGGTTCCAGTTGTGTTTTAGTCAAAAAATTTTTTTAACTTTTTGAAGAGTTCGAGCACACGGCAACATAATATCTCCTCCATTATTTAAGTATTACGTGTCAAAAGTGAAACAAAAACACTCATGTCAAATACTTTCACTTTATAAATGAAACTATTCCACTAACTGAAACAATCACATTTCGAAACTGTAATGACAGATACTTTCACAGAGAGAGAAAGAGAGAGACAGAAAGACAGAGAGAGAGAGATGTATATGTATACATATAGATGTATAGATAGATAGATAGAGAGAGAGAGAGAGAGAGAGATGTATACATATAGATGTATATGTACACGTATATGTATATATATATATACTAGCAGAAATACCCGGCGTTGCCCGGGTTAAAGAGAATAATGAAATCTAAAAACGCCGTCTAGACTACGCAACCCTCAACTGTTAGTAGCTACGATACCATATTTCTACATTAATAACTCTCCAATCTATGCCAGCATGGAACATAGATATTAAGTGGAATGCTAGAAGAAAGTTTTCAACTCATATGTATATAAAGTAAATACACGTAATTCAGAAACACGTTTTGTGTATTTTATTTCATAACCAAACAAACAGGTACAGATTATAAATAATGAAAGGCCAATTTTGGTGATTC
>NC_068993.1:25213066-25228066 GCF_001194135.2 Octopus bimaculoides
AAAAAACCTATTTGTATATGCTCCACAAGGGAAAACAAGGAACATTGTTTACAACGAGGTGTTATAATCACAACAGCAAGAAAGTATGTACATGATCACCTTCTTTTACGAAACTTCATTGACTTTCATATACTTATATTGATATACATATATATACGTGTGTTTGGGTGCGTGTGTGTATATACATCTCTCTATATAAAGATGATGCGTAGCCTAGACGGCGTTTTTAGATTTCATTATTCTCTTTAACCCGGGCAACACCGGGTATTTCTGCTAGTAGTTGAATAAATCTCTACCTTTCAACAATTGCCTTTGCTGAATTTTAAAAATCATTATATTATAGAGTTTTTAACTTTTTGTTGCTTTTTGGTTGTTATATTTTGGATTATTATTACCCCTACCTTAGCGAAGGCAGAGGTATTGTTTTTTAGTCATGTTTGTTTGATTGTCCATGGACAAGATATTTCAAGAACCGCTGGATGGATTTGGATGAAACTTTCAGGGATATTTGGCCTTGTGACTGGCACAAACTGATTAGCTTTTGGGATCAATCCAGTTCGGACAAGGATTCTGGGTTATTTGTTATATGTACTTTACATGAAGTATTACAATCTTACGTTCTTTCAAGTCTTTCTCTGATGTCTCCCTTGAAAGCATGCTCATGGTTTACATGTAAGCTATGGTGACATTGCTGTTTCCAAAATTTTGTTTTCGTTTCTCTATTACTAATTGTACTCGCGTCTCTATCTTCGTAGAAACTGATGAATAAAGAAATCAAACTACATAAACAAACGGCAGTGAAACCATTTAGAAATTAAATAACACTAACATATTCAGTAATAATAATAAATTTAATTTATCCTCAACAATTTTTAGCTTTACCAATTTTGAATATATCACTCCTGTTTAAAACCTCTTACCTACTTGACAATTGCATTTCTAGCTCTGCCTTGAAGGAAGCTTTACTTCTTGGACTCACGTTTTTGTGTGGAACGATGTTGTTTAACCTCCGTTAGCAGCACCGTGTGCAGGTCCTTTCCATTTTCTTTCATGCACAGATAAATTTTTCACTATAGGCATTAATGATTGTAAAGACACTATATCAGTGGATAAACTAAAAAAGGCCTTCATAGAGAAAACTGTCCCTGTTCCCACTGCAGATGACACACACACACAGCATTACAAACACGGCCTGCACACTCACCTTTACATTCTATGACTATCATTGGGATCGATAAAGTACCGACCAAGGATTCTGGACTATTTTTCCAGTTTTTTTTTACTTAATTTTTGAGAGCGGTCAGGTTCATTTTGGCTAATTGTTGAGAGGATGTTGGTGGAGGTTTGCGCTCTCTGTGTGCTCTTGTTGTTATTTGTTATTTTTTTAATATAGTTTTTGATTTTATTGAATAAATTTAATAGACACAAATCCAGTCTCTTCCATTTTACCTTGTTTCATTTACAAAACTGTTGTTTTTGAATTCTTAACAGGTCCTCACCGAAAGTGGTCTTGAACAACAACTGCTATATATGCTGGCTTCTCAACATACCAGCAGCCTTGGTACCCAGCCAGACATCCCTGCAGACATACAATGTGTACATGAGTTCTTCTTGCTGCTAGCCATCTGCAACACTGTTGTTGTCTCAAACCACCCTCATGAAGATAAGGTAAATTTCTGCTATGTTACAGCAGTGCTGGGTATTTATCAAAATCGAATACAGTTTTGTATAATGAATGGTAATGCTGTAGTTTGATGGTAGAACACAGATAATATAATAATAGTAATATGGTGTTATAATAATAGTATTATATAGCATGATAATTTTTTTTCAGTCAACTATAACTTAGACTTGCATCAGATATGATGGTGGGTGTTCCACATAGTCTATACCAATCTCAGTTTCTTGAATTGATCAGCATAACTATTCTTCACGAGTTTTGGAGAATACCCTCAGTTCACCCTCCCAGGGCTCAGGTCTTAGATGATGACTTAGTTGCAGAGCAGCTCTCAGTTCTACAGTGCTCAACAAGTTGCAATCATTTTCTGGCAATCTTGTACATCAAAGTCATCGATTAGTAGACTTTTTAGAGTGTCAGGCAAAATACCTTGCAGTATTTGTCATAGCTCTTTGCTTTCTGATGCCTGTGATAATACTGGTGCCAAGCAGTATCAGCCCATACTTGGACAATATCAGTAACATAGAGAAGAGAAGCTTTATTTGTGGCCGACTGCTATTCTTCCATAAAAAGAAAGCCCTTATCTTGGCTTGCATTTTGAAGAGAATCTTTCCACATGCAACTTCGTAGCTTTACCCGAGAGACAATTATCTTTGGGGAAGTCAGTGTAAAGATGCTTGTGAGTCACTTTCTGAATTCAGATGACCAACTGGAGAATCCATGTTTAGTGGTCATTGAAGAATTTGGCCTTGGACTTAGTGATCATGAACACATCTTCCCAGAAATCCTAGCAATACAATCATCATCATCATCATTTAATGTTTGTTTTCCATGCTGGCATGGGTTGGATGGTTTGGCAGGAGCTGGCAAAGCTGGGAGCTGTACCAGGTTCCATTGTCTGTTTTGGCATGGTTTCTACAGCTGGATGCCCTTCCTAATGCCAACCACTTTACAGAGTGTACTGGGTGCGTTTTATATGGCACCATAAAAAACAGGGTCACCAAGTACCTTGCAGGACAAAAAAAGAGTAAAAAGGTAAAAGCCCCTCAAATGAGAAGGAGGGAGTAGTATTGAGGTGGGGTAGATTTGTGCCAGTTGAAAGTTTAAAAGTATACAGGGACAGAAATAGGGGTCTTGTGCATACATTGATACTCCAGTTGGAAAGTAAAGGAGAGTAAGTTAGAAAGCAAGATGAGGAGAGATGATGGTGAAGATGAGTCAGGAATGCCCTTAAGGGACGTTTGGGGTGGTAAGAATAAGTCAGATGATACAGAGGTTTGGATTGGGGCAGGATAGAGGTGACTCACAAATGACAGAGAATTGAGGAGAGGTTTTGGAGCAGGGTTGCAGTAGATATGCAAGGGCATTGAGGGTGATAGCAGATAAGCAAGATGTTAATGATGAAGAACAGTAAAGCAGGGAGAAGGCACAGAAAGGAAGTGATTGGTGAAGACAGTAGGCGAGGCAGGATTATGGGAAATGAAAGTGGGTTTGGGTTGGAAAGAAAGGTAACTGAGAGAGTTGGGGGATGTAGTATGTACCTATTCCGTTCTCAGTTGATAGAGCAGTGATGAATGTTAGGGTATGAAATGTTAAGGAAAAGGCTGACAGGGCAGAAAGGACGGGATTGTGGCAGAGCCCTTCACAGATGAGAATTTCCAAGGTGGTTTTAGGATATCAATTCTGCTGTGGATGGGTCTTCAGCAAGGTACCAGACATCTCAGACTTTATCATTACCTTTTGTAAAACTCAGTGTCTTGAGATCAGCTTTTAGTACTTTGTCCCATATCTTTCTGAGTCTCCCTCTTCCAAAAGTTCCCTCCACTTTAACTAATCAGTACTTCTTCATACAACTGTTTTCATCCATACACATCACATGTCCAAATCAGTGCAGCCTTGTCTTTTGCACACTGCACTGATTTCTTCTTAATTTAAATCTTCTCTCAATACACTAGCACTCAGTGGCACATGTACATCGGCATTGCACATCTAGTGGAGCATATTAGCTTCATTCTTCTCTAGTCTTTGCATGTCCTCTACATTCAGGGTCGATGTCTCACTGCCACAACATAAATAAAAAGTTGTCCGTAATGAAGAATCAAAATGAGGTTCCTCTATCCATGGTCTTACTTCATGTTCCCTCATTCTTTTATTTTTAAAGTTGAATGATGCAGGTTTCATGCCTGCTTCTTACTATGATGCTTCATTGAATGGTAGTCTACCAAATTCTCCAACATTCAAGAAATCTGAAAGCCAGAAGACAATGTTTAGCATCATTGACCTTCAGAGTTCCTCAACATCACTAGAGGCAAGTGTGGCTGGCTCTGAATATTCTTTTGATAGAAAAATATGTTATGAAGCAGAGAGTCCTGATGAACTAGCTCTTGTGAGAGCTGCCAAGAGCTATGGGTGTCAACTTCTAAAGAGATCCAAGGATTTTGTTCATGTTTTTCTGCCAGGTAAGATTGAATTTTTTTTGAGCATATGTAGTTAGAAATAAGTCTTATTTATTAGTATTAATGCTAATTAGTTATAATTTATCATATGAATTTACCACATACTTAAGTTCACATCAATACGAGATAAACTCATATTAGCAATGCAAGCTAATGAAACCTCTCATTAGTTATATAGTATCTCTATTTAAAAGTTTGAACTTTACAGTTAGGTAGACTTTTATACTGACTTACTGAGACTCAAGCATCTTTAAGAGAGACTCAGAACAGCATTAGTGATGTTTCAATCTGTTGAACTTGAAGGGTTAGATTGATTTGCAAATTCAATCATTTGTCTCAACATCATCATCATCATCATCATCATCATCATCATCATCATCATCATCATCATCGTTTAATGTCCGCTTTCCATGCTAGCATGGGTTGGACGATTTGACTGAGGACTGGTGAAACCAGATGGCTACACCAGGCTCCAATCTGATTTGGCAGAGTTTCTACAGCTGGATGCCCTTCCTAACGCCAACCACTCAAAGAGTGTAGTGGATGCTTTTACGTGTCACCTGCACGAAGGCCAGTCAGGTAATACTGGCAACGGCCACGCTCAAAATGAGTTTCGTGTCCAATGAAGGAGACGATTTTGGCATGGGTGCCAGTCGTCGAAGGAAAACAAATGCTGCTTTTTTTCATATCTATGCTAAATTACCACCACTGCTACCTCCACCGCCACAATGACACTGCAACCACATTAGATCACTCTCATACTCTATGTACACTAAATTACCTCCAGCAGCATTGTACATTCCCTTCACCAACTACATTTTTTTGTTTTTTATCTGCAGCACAACTACATTAAATGAACATTACCATTTATGCCATCAAAGCACACCCACACTATGACCACTATGACAGTATACTTCAGCATTACTTCAAATACCACTCACTTGTCACTCCTCACCATGCTAATCACTACCAACAGCCACAACGCTACCTAACACCACAAACACAATCCATTAATGAATGCCTACCACCACAACCCACTAATAAATGTTTACTTTCAATTAAATCTCCCTCCTTCCTCATCTCACCAATGATAACAAGTTTCTGGACACTTGTAAACCTGACAGTATTACATGTTTTGTCTCATGTTAGGCTGGTGATGTGGTAATGCAGTGTGGGGTGGTGGTACAATGATGCAAAACATTGCTTAGTGAAGTCAGTGGTGAAGATAAGACTTTTATTCTATTTTATTTTCAAAGGCTGTGGAGGATTGAGGGTTACATGTCTACAGATTGGACAGGGATTCAAAATGGAATGCTGAAAGTTATATATTGCCAGGTGCTTTGTAGCTGAAAAGACTTTTCATTCAAGCGATATTGTTAACATGGAATATAAATGGTTGAAGCCTTTGGCATTTAGATTGCTCTGTCACTTGCAATTTGTTATATTATTTGCATTGTTTTGAATTAATCATGCATTATCTTGTAACCTCAATATTTAAATGATATGGCTGAATATCTTTCAAATGACACTGTAGGGTAGGTATGAGAGGCCTGATCTGGCTGGTTTGAACATAAAACAGGTAAAATATTTCAGCCAGATATTGCCAGTTTAAATGCTAAGGGGCTAAATTTTGATTTGTATGAGACATGTCACAGGTTCTATTCTATCTGTTGCTTGATATCATCTGAAGTTTTCAACCTTCTTCATCTTTATCTGTGGCGATTATGCTTTTGTTAACCTTACAACTACTGCCACCAAAGTTACCATCCTAACTACCACCACAATTACTGCCATCATTATATATAGCTTAACATGACTATGGATGATTAGGATGCTACAGTATATCATAACACTGTAATTTCAACATGATGTTAACCATTCTGTTTTATATACTAAGCATATTTCCAGATCTTTAAAATTCATTTGCTTTCAATTGCCTATCTATACCTATCTCTTAGTTGCTCTGTACCACATGTTCCTGCTTAAGTATTTTCTTTGAGCTATTGACTTGTAACTGTTCAAAAGGAACATTACTAGTATTGATTTCATCTTCTATGGAAGGGCTGCAAAGGCCATGGACACAATTCCTTTTGCTGGAGGAATTTCTTTTAAAAAAAAACTGTTAGATTTAGAGAATCAAAGCTCCAGACAGGGGTGTTTATATTTATGGATGTGTTATTACGCATATGTATTTTGTGTGTGACTGCACACAAAGGGAAAAAAAAGATTAAAAATCCAGGCAAATACTTTCTCAGCACACTTTTGAGATCAAACTTGGTCAAGTAAATTGTTGAGTGAAAGCCATTGTAATCCATGTAGGCCATAGAGGTACTTTCCATTTGTCTATCCAGTTTGTAAATTTGAAATTCAGACACCAAATAAATTTTGTATATGGTCACATAGTATAGTAGAAAATCACAAAAGAACAGAGAATTATACATTCTTTAATCAGCTTATGCACATTTTGAATAGATTGGTATATTCCAAATCCAGCAACTCAGAAATCTTGCATATTGATTAATCCTATATTTGGTCAACTATGATTCTACAGAGATAGAGAAATTTAACACCATCCTTTTCTTAGCAAAGCTATACCACACTACTAAGAATGGAGAACATTTTAAAGGCAATAGATAGTACTAAAGGTAGCAATATTTGACCAGTATTAAGGGTAGGTAACTTTTCAGCAGACCTACTTAGGCATTGTATTTATCAGATCAAGATAAAATTCTAATATGATACTTAGTTTCTTTATTCCTACTCAGCAACATGAAGAATATTTAGGGCAAAATTCCTACCCCATTTAAAATATTACTGACCAGTTCAAATACTAAAATGATTTACAATTATTTTAATTTTCAAAATATGACTTAGGTAAATCAAGATGAAACAATAAAATGGAAAAAATGTTAAAAAATAAATTATATGTATATAGGGAATAGTTTTTCTTTTAAAGATGTTCTGGTCAGGACATGGTTGTGTTCAAGGTTAATCATCTTTATTAGCAATTCATTGAGTGTCTTTATTAATCTTTTTTATTTATTCATTTTTTTTTTATACATTTGAAATTAAAAAAAAAGTCCTAAACCCATTAGCATTTCAGAACATTCTTGCTACATATTCTGCATGTCATCTTCTTTATTTGATGTTCCCTTTTCCATGCTGGCATGGAAAAGGACTAAATGACCCAAGAGAGAAGGTGTGGTAGTTAGAAGTATAGAAGAAAGAGAGAGAGAGATAGTGAGAAAGAAACTACACTCTGTTTCAATATACCAACCTTACAACTGTCTCTAAACTTAGAAGTTTAGACATCTAATATAAGTTTCTTGACATACAGTATTTGGTTTAAGGCTATTTTAGTTTAATGCGGCTATGTGAGTGTGGATATGGAAAAGTTATTTGCCTAAGAGACAAGTGCTCTATTCAAGTATTCTTCCCATTCACTGTAAACTATTCTCAAACAGTAGCCATTCTCATTCATTTTCTCTCTCCCTTCTCCTCCCTCACTCTTTTCCTTCCACCACTCCTACAACAATTTATGATTCTTTAAACTTCTTGACTGTATACTGCTTATCTGCTTAAATAACTCAATAGTTCAAACTGAACAATAAACATATTTACCTCCCCTCTCTATACCACATGTTATCACAACCTGGAAAGATTGTAGAAACTTCCTCCACTTCATAGTCTAACTGATAGCGAAAATGTACATAAATGACCATAGGTACAACTGTATGGCTAACTAGTTCTCTTAGCAAATACATGGTTTGAGTTTCTATCTTAGTGTGTGGCACTTTTGGCAAGTCTTTTCTCTCAGTCTGGGCACTGCAATTTGGTACATAGAAACTATACAAGTGGGTACTGAAAAGTTCCTGGCTTAAAGGATATCTTGAAAACCTGGTTGGAGGCCCAACCTTCTTGAATTCTTTTACAGGGCTTAGAAAAACTGAAGAATTGCTGCAATAAGTGTGTGAATCTGAGAGGGGAATGTGTTGAATAAAATCATAATTAACTGATCCTCCTGTTCAATTTAGCACCATCATCCTTTGACATTTTTAGCATTGTACAGACTCTTGCAAACACATATTGGCAACTCAACAAGTCTTTAAAAATTAATAATAATCTTTTATCAAACTAAAATCCTCACAACACCTAAAGCCTTTACTAAATTCTGAAAGATTGCAATTCTTGTGTTCTGGTTAGGTCAGGGTGATGTCACATTGAAGATCCTACATGTTTTACAATTTGATTCCGACCGCAAGAGAATGTCTGTGATAGTGGAACATCCAGCCAGTGGTGAGATTATCTTATACACTAAGGGAGCTGATTGTTCAATTCTGGAGCGTTTAAATTCTACCTATCATGGTTAGTTCATTTTACTTTACTTTGTTATTATTTTGTTGTTTTCTGTGTTAATGTTGTTGTTGTATCTACATGTGCACATTATGAACACAAGTCTCTATATTTAATTGCGACCTTATGTTTATGTTAGAGCTGTCATTTATATGTTATTCCAAATATTTATGAATATTCACATTGCTAAATATTAACATCTAGAACATCTTCAGTTCTAAGCTGTTTATTGGTAATATCTACGTTGAAAATTACATAGGTCCTATGCACAACAGGAATATCTGCAATCTTAAATATACACAATGGCAATATTTAGGGTACAGTTGAATGTTGGTACCCTTAAATATGTATTCAGAAGACTTATTTCTTTAAACATGTTCATTCTCGGTGTTGTCACATGATTTAAGTAATACACTGCAAGTTCCTAATGACTAACAAATATCATCAACTCAACTACAGAGGAGCCTGAAGCCAAGAAGATTCTACAGAACACCTCTGACCACATCATCCAGTATGCTCTTCAGGGTCTGAGGACATTGTGTATGGCAAAACGGGTAAGTTTTATCTTTTTCTTCAACATATTTTTCAGTTTTTTCTAATCCATCCTGCACTTCTTGTATTTGGTAAATAAGTGAGCTAGCCATGCCTGGAATGTCTTTGATGAGAAGTCTGCTGAAGTGGTTAGAATACTTCTATCCTACCTTGTACTATAATTGTTCTCATCAGATCAGTACTTTGTACTGAGCTATACTGGTTTAAATATTTCTATTCCAGTACTGTATCATAACAATATTGGTAAAAATGGCTCCTTCAAAGGATAGCATGATCATTAATACATTATTAAACTGTCAGTTGTCTAATTTTTTAAGTGTTCCTTGCAACTGGTAAATTATATATTACTCCACATGTTCCTCTTAAATGAAGAAGGGCAGTGTCCAAGACTCTTTACAAGGACTCTGAGATTGATGGGTGGAAGTTATCCTCAGGCAGAAGACCTGGTCAAATGCTGTCAACTGAGTGAACTCTGCTAAAGGCATTCAAGAACAAGGTGTTGGTGTTTAATTAGGCTCTGAAATAAGTCTATCACTCAAGAATATGAACATCTACCAAATTTCTCTCCAAAGCTTTGGTTGATCCTTATCTATGCTAGAAGACACTTATCTGCGATGCTGCATATTGAGATTGAACCCAAACCATGTGATTACAGAGCAAACTTCTTAACCACACAGTATATCCATTTCTTTTACTCTGATTTCTTTTACAGTGTTTAAACTTCATGATTTCCTGATAAACAGTTGACTTTATCACTATCTTGAAAACTGGACATTAATCCAACTAACTTCACCCAGATGTTTCTGTCCACTTTTTCTTGAACTTCCTTTGAAAGCAGTGGACACTGCCCCACTTCCTTCTCAGACATAGAAATTATATTAAAAACAAAAACAACCTACAGCAATATCAGTATTCTTTCCATATGTATCCTTATTTTCCTGATGACTTATTTAGTGTCTGCCTTTATACAATGTTCCAGGTTATTGGTAGGGCAGAGTATGAAACATGGCAACAATCATATAATGTTGCACAGGCAGCTCTTGAAAACAAGGATGAGCTTTTGAAAAACTCAGCAGATGATATTGAAAAAGATTTTGAGCTTCTAGGTATGTAGCAATTTATTCAGGTTTGAAAGTGGATCAGTATTAAAAAAGAAGTTGAATCTGGCCTAACTTAAAACATGCAATGCAAACATTTAAAACAAAGAACTGTGGCTCAGAAGATGACATCACACAAGTATCCAGGACATTTTTCAAAAAGAGACAACCTCTGGCCCAAATACTTTCTATCCATTCTCTTTATTACTATTACTTTTTTAGTTTTGGTTGATCTCATGCCACTTTCACTCAAACACTTCCAACTCATTGTCTCTCTTCTAATTCCATGTATTGCATTCAACATCTTTCATTTCAGTCATTTTCATTAGAATACAAGCTCTCTGGATTGCCTTCACTGCATATGTTTTTTTCTTTCTTCTTTTTTCTTTGTGAGTGTCAACTTGCAACTGTTTAAAACAAACATTAACTACATCAATCTTACTTGTTCCTTTCTCCAGACCAAACCAATAACAATTTTTTTTTTAATTTACTATTTCAAACTACTTCAAAGTTTTTTAATGTGACTCTTTATTCCGTTTCAGTTTACCTCACTATCAAAATTAGGTACCAGTACTTTAAATATTTATTTTTTATTAACTTACAATCTAGCCAAAAAAATCTGATGTCTCTGCTTAGGATACCACAGAAACTAAAAAGATGCAGTTGTTTAGTGGCACATGAGGCTCTTGAAAGATTTAGTTACCCTTTCATGGTCAAATATCAGAAGAATAATTTGTGAAAACCAAATAATAATGATAAATTCAGTTTGAAGTCAGATATTTTAATAGTAATTTGAGTCTTAGTAATGAAAACATGAGCTCTTAAAGTTTAATGATTGAGTCACTGACCATACATATCTCTGATGATTTCATAGTTTGAGAAGACACTCTATCAGATTCCTTGTGGGAAAAGAGGTACTAATTTGATTGAAAGATATTAGTTCACACTTGTAATCAGTCATCTGTAACGAAACATTTTTTTAACATTGAAGGTGCAACTGGTATTGAAGATACACTGCAAGATGGAGTTCCTGACACAGTTGCCACTCTTCGAAAAGCAGGAATCAAAATTTGGGTGCTCACTGGTGATAAACAGGTTTGTTTTGTTTCTACTTAAATTCCCAGTCATGGAACTGAATAAAATCAAATTAGTACTTTTAGAGATTGTATTTGTTGTTGTTGCATAACCTCAAATTAGCCTTATCATGGTCAATGAAGTTCGATGCTGGATAATGTAAACCTTTGCAGTGATTGAGAATTATGCCTAATTCAGATACCTTAATGTGCTGCATACATAGTCTAAGATTATAATGAAAAGGAAAGGAGCTAAGCTGACCTCTTGGAAAACTCCTGTGTTGACTGCGAATGTGTTAGTGTCTTTCCATCAGGGATGCATACAAAACTTTTGTAGCCTGCATAGAGAGAGTAGATAGCATTTACAACTTCATTTGGTATGTCATAGGCAGAGATAGTCTAAAACATTCGCTCACAATGAATAAAGTAAAAAGTTTTGGGGAAATCCACAAATATGGCACACAAAGATGTATCTTTCTTTGCTAAGATGGTTTCAATGAGTTGGTGAAGTGTTAAGATAGATTTAAAGTGGAACAGCCTTTGTGAAAGCCATTGTAGTTTGCTCCAAGTTGCGTTTTGATAGAGTCTCAGATACTATTGAACTTGATATGGTTGAAGAGTTTTGGTTGATTGTATGATACAAGCCATATGCTGACAGATCTCCCTTTTCCTACTCATCACACATACAATCACAAATGTTCAAACTCTCCTCACAAACTTGGCGTTGGTTGCCATTGAAGTTCGTCTCTCAATAAATCACTTGAAGACAAAGACCATAATCATTGGTGAAAATGCTTATGTGGGTGATTTTTCATTGGGTCCCCTTAAATCAGCTGCCAATTTCTGTTACCTGGGCGCTCATATTCACTCTGCAAGCAGTGATATTAAATTTGTTAAATGATAACATGGTCAGTATTCAGCAAGCTCTGGAAAATTTGGATAACACCACAACAGTCATGTGACCTAAATCTACAAGGGTGAGTAGAAAAGTTCATAATCTGACTATGAAGGAGTGATGCTAGAGCTGTGAAATCTTGCATACATGAATTTCAACCATTGTTATTAATAACTATTGTTTCTTTCCACGTAAATTGACATCTGAGTATTCTAAGAAGACAAAGACTTCAAAAGTAACTAGTTACAACTTCTCTTGAAAATCGACAAAATTTGGCATCATGGTGTTATCAAGTATATCTAGAAAGACAGTCTAGCTTCCAAAGACATTCGTGCTCATGTGGTTGCTACATTAGAGGATGATTGATACTCCAGCTTTATCAAATATGCAAAAGTGGACATTTGAATTAAGGAGGGGAAGGGAAAGTGTTGAAGATAACCCAAAGTCTGGATATCCTGCAATTGTTACCTCTGAGGAAAACATTGATTGTGTTCACCACATGATGATAGATTACAGGCAAATTACTATAAATCAAATAGCCAATGCTATTAGCATATCCCGTGAGAGAGTTGAGAATATTCTGCACAATGAATGTGGCACGACAAAGGTTTCTGCTCAGTAGATACAATGTCTTCTGACACCTGATCAAAAGTGCACCCAGTTGATCACATCACAGGGAAATCAGCTGGTTTCTTTGAGTATTTCCTAATCCAGGACTTTATCATTTTGAACCAGAGACAATCTATTGCAGTGGAAAAATCCCTCCTTACTTACTCCAAAAAAGGTCAAGGCCATTTCATTTATAGAGTAAGTGAAGACCTCAGTCTTTTGGGATGCAAAAGACATTGTGTTTATTGACTATCTTCAAAAGCACCATCAATGGAGAGAATTATGCAAACTTGCTGGGGTAGTTATGAAACGCTATCAAGATCAAATGCCCAGGAAAACTGATGGAAGGGATTTTGTTTCATCAGAACAATACTCCAGCACAAGGGTTGCTGTGCATGACTGGCTTTGAACTGGTTGATAGCTGTCCCTATTCTTCTGATCTTGGCTCCCATCTGACTATCATCTGTTATTCAACATGTAAAAGCACTTGGCTGGGAACCAGT
The DNA here is from genome assembly GCF_001194135.2 of Octopus bimaculoides. Lineage (NCBI taxonomy): Eukaryota > Metazoa > Mollusca > Cephalopoda > Octopoda > Octopodidae > Octopus > Octopus bimaculoides. The sequence continues at coordinate 25,226,283 of NC_068993.1, forward strand.
GCTGCAGTGACAATGACATCATATCTGCCGTTGATGACTTTTTTGACCAACAGGATGAAAGCTTCTTCACCAATGGAATCTAAGCACTGCAACACCAATGGGAGAAGGGTGTGAACTGCAGGACACTTCCATTGGTATTGAAAAATAAACCTCATTTGGTAACATTCCATGAGAAAAGTTTGGTCAGTCTATGAAGTTTTCAGCCAACCTTCATACACCTGTTTCATGTATCAGTAGAATCTATTCTGCTCTACAGCTCTGAATGCTGATCTCTCACAGTAGCCTGACGGTGATCACTAGACGGCACATACACTCAGCTACTATGCAAGGCCTTTCACATCTCTTTTACCAACCATGTATCAAACAAGTTACTACATGACTCTTTATTCTCTGTCAGCCAGACAACCAAACAATGACAGCTACAATTTGCTAGCTGCTGTTTACATTAAACAGATCACTTTTTTCTATAACTCCAAGGGGATGTTCAAGCCTGGTGATCAGGCGTGTATGGCATGTGTGAACTTATGCAGGACAAAGCACTGTGCACTGTCTCAGAGCTGGCATGTGCAATGTCATCTTGTATAGCCTGGAGGGAAATTTGCTCATGAGTCAGAGTCAACATCCACAAGTGATGTGGTTTAGATCTAAAGAAATCAGCCTTTATTGAGCAGGTGGGTGATCAAAGGTAATCTAACCATGATTACCCTCTCTTATTTTAAAGGTGTACAAGATTACATTGTATTGGGTTGTCCAGAAAGTTCGTGCCGATTTTTAAAGGAAAGAAAAAGGTCAATAAATACTTGCCATTACATTTTTAATCAACCAAATACGAACCATTTTGTTGCACTATGCCTCTCCATCTTTCCTTTAACTTGAAAATACCCTCTTCCCAGAATTGAGGTGGTTTCATGGCAAAGAATTCATCAAGGTATCTTTTTATATCATCCAAGGAATTGAAACTTTTACCATTAAGACTATTCTGCAGAGACTTGAATAAGTGGAAATCCGAAGGAGCAATATCTGGTGAATATGGAGGGTGGGGTAATACATCCCAGCCGAGCTGCAGCAATTTTTGTCTGGTTCCCAAAGAAACGTGCAGTCTTGCATTATCATGTTGGAAAATAACACCTTTCCTGTTGGCCAATTCTGGATGTTTCTCTTGAATTACTACTTTTAACTCGTCTAGTTGTGTGCAGTATTTCTCAGAATTAATTGTCTGGTTACTTGGGAGAGGCTCGTAGTACAGAATTCCTTTCCAATCCCACCAGACACAAAGCAAGACTTTTTTAGGGTGAAGACCCGCTTTTGGGGTGGCTAAGGGTGGCTCATGTAGCTTACTCCAGGATCGCTTTCTCTGAACATTTCGGTAGATAATCCATTTCTCATCACCTATCACAATTTGCTTTAAACAAGGCGTGTTTTCATTCCATTTATAAAGCGAATCACAGATGTAAATGTGATCCAAAAGGTTCTTCTCACTCAACTCATGTGGTATCCAAACATCGTAGCGATTTGTGTACCCAAGCTTTACCAGGTGCTCATGAACGATGGATTTTGATAGGTTGAGGCTTTTTGCCAATTCTCGGGTTGTGCAATGTGGGTTATTCTCAATTAATGACTTGATTTGGTCATCATCTGTAGTGGTTGTTCTGTCTAATCGCTCTTTATTAATTAGGCTACAATCTCCAGTTCGGAAGCTTGCAAACCACTTCCGTACAGTTCTTTCGAATAAAGAAACATCACCGTAAACTGCACATATTTCTTTGGTTACTTGTGAGGCATTT
>NC_068993.1:25230566-25232606 GCF_001194135.2 Octopus bimaculoides
CCCCACCATTGCTTGACAAATGATGTTGTTGTGTTTACATTCCCATAACTTAACAGTTTGGCAAAAGACACCAATAGAATAAGTACTACACTTACACAGAATAAGTCCTGGGGTTAATTTGTTCGATTAAAGGGAGTGCTCCAGCATGGCTGCAGTCAAGTGACTGAAACAAGTAAAAGAAGAAAAGAATTATGCCAATGTATATATTTTAACATGGATTTCTTTTAACCCAAAGAGCTAGTTTAATATCTGCATTAATTTAAAGATTGTTTATATTAATGCAGGCATGTAAGTAATTTACTTATTATATTAGGTTGTCAAGAAAGTTCCTACAGTTTTTAACCTTTAAATTCAGATGTACATATCTTGGCTCAAACAAAACTTTATTAATCGAAAGAAACAGCATCAGAATCAACACATTTTTGCCAACGTGAAACAAATTTATTTATGCCAGTCGCATAAAAGTCTTGTGTTCTGATGGCAATGAAGTCGTTGGAGGCGTGTTTGGCATTGTCTTGGTTTTTGAAGCATTTCTCACGTAAGAAGTTGTTGAGATGCTTGAAAAAGTGGTAGTCGGTAGGCGAGAGGTCTGGTGAGTATGGCGGATGAGGCAGAGTTTCGTATCCCAATTCATTCTACGTCTGTAGGGTCAGTTGTACAACGTACTGCCAAGCGTTGTCGTGGAGAAGAATTGGTCCTTTTCTGTTGACCAATGCTGGCTGTTGTTGTCAGAGTTTCTTAAGCATTTCATCCATTTGCTGACAGTACTTCTCTGCTGTAATGGTTTCTCCTGGAACCAAAAACCTGTGATGGATGAGACTGGCCGCAGACCACCAAACAGTCACCGTGACCTTCTATTGGTGCAACTTTGGCTTCGGAAACTGCCGTGGAGCTTTGTCAGCATCCACCTACTGAGGTAAGCATTGCCGGTTGTCGTAAAGAATCTACTTTTCATCACACGTCACAATCTGGTCGAGAAATGGGTCATTCTTGTTGTGTAAAAGAAGGGAAGATGACACTTCAAAATGGCGTTTTTCTTTGGTTGTTGTTGAATTCGTGCAGCACCCATTTCTCAAGTATTTTTGTTTTTCCAATCTATTTCAAGTGGTTGGAAATTGTCGTATACGTTAGGTCTAATTCAGAAGCAAGCTCTCGAAAAGTTGTGCATAGATTGGCTTCCACTAAGGCTCTTAGTTGATTGTTGTCAACATCTGATGGCCAACCACTACGCTTATTATCTTCAAGACTCTCATCCTACGAAATTTCTTGAACCACCATTATGCTGTACGTTCATTAGTGGTTCCTGGGCCAAACACATTGTTGATACTGCAACCTGTTTCAGCAGCTTTACGGCCTGACTTGAACTGGAATAAGAAAATTCTGTGAATTTGCTTTTTGTCCATGTTCCAGGAAAATGGCCTAATTATTCAAAAAGAAAAAGAGTAACATGATTAGATAGAGTGAAAATGGGCTTTAAAATGATATATAAAGTCAAAGTAATTTAATAAAAATTAATTTGAAAATACATCATTTAAGACCAAAATTAAAAATTGCGCAAAAACTTTCTTGACAACCTAATAAAATATAATAAAAGAAATTGTCTTAGCATGTGTTATTAAGTTGCAAAATAATTATTGTTATATAAGAATTTTCAATGGTTAAATACATTTTATCATAATATATTTCTCTCATTTATAACTTCATACACTCCTTATGGTTTTCTCTTGCATCATACTATATACTCTATGTTTTGTTGAATGATACATTAAGGAGCTTTTTCTATAAGTACCACTTGATTAGTTGAATACATATATTGTGACTTAAATTTGTATATATGTGTATATATATATGTGTGTGTGTGAATATATATATATATGCGTGTATAAATATATATATATGTGTATATGTATACATGTGTTTGTATGTATATCTGTATGTATGTATATATATGTGTGTGTGTGTATGTATTTTTATGTGTGTGTGTGTGTGTATATGTATATATATATATATATATATATATATATATATATATATATATAT
>NC_068993.1:25232688-25247874 GCF_001194135.2 Octopus bimaculoides
TGTGTGTGTGTGTGTGTATATATATATATATATATATATATATATATATATATATATATATATATGTACATATATTTACAGGGGTTGGACAAAATGATGGAAACACCTTAAGATTTCAAACAAATTTATTTTAATATGGGGTAGGACCACCTTTGGCAGTAATTACAGTTTGAATTCTTTGATTCATACAAAGTTTGAATTGTTTCCAAAGGAATTTTTGTCCATTCTGCAGCTAAAACAGTTTCCAGTTCTTCTAGTGATGATGGTGGAGGATATCAACTCTTTACTTGTTTTTCTAAAATGCACCATAAATGTTCAATAATATTGTGATCTGGGGACTGTGGTGGCCAAATAAGATGTTCAACTTCACTAGAATGTTCCTTGTGCCATTCAGTAACAACTTTAGCTGCGTGAATTGGTGCATTATCATCCTGAAAGATTGCATTTCCCTCCAGAAACAGTTCTGCAACCATTGGATGAATTTGATCAGAAAAAATACTTAAATAGTTTTGACTATTAATTCTGCCATGAAGGGTAACCATTGGGCAGGCGGATTTCCAATATATAGCCCCCCAGATCATTACATCCTCCTCCGTGTTTAACATTTGGAAGAAGGCAGTCTGGGTCAAATGCTTTTTTTGGCTGTCTCCACATGTATACTCATCCGGTGGTCGGAAATAAGGTAAAGGATGACTCATCTGAGATAATAACATTCTTCCACTGCTCTAGGGACCAATTCTGTAGGTTTTTACTCCACTCTAAAAGCTTTGCAAAGTTTGTTTTTGAAAGTAGTGGTTTTCTGATTGCAGCCCTCCTAGGAAATCCAGCTTTGTGCAGCTCCCGGCGAAATTTTTGGAGAAACTGGGTTCTCGAGGTAGTCATTAAGCTCTGCAGTAATTTTAGGAGCTGTACTTTTGTGATCCTTTCTAACAGTTCACATTAGAGTCCAATGGTCCCTATCTGAAAGTTTTGGTTTTCTTCCAGAGTTTTGTTTCAATGAGGAGATTTTTCCCTCATTCTCAAAGGCTGTCATTACTTTCAAGACAGTACTTCTTGATACCCCAAACATTTCAGCTGTTTTCATTATGCTAGCACCTACCATGTGAGCAGCAACAATTTGACCTCTTTAAAAGTTTGATAGATCTGTCATTTTAATGAATTATAATTACCTTTTTCTGATGTTATCTGAAAAGAAGCAGCAATTTTAGCAAAACATTAAGCAACACTAATGATAAATCAAAAAACATAGAAATAAACAAGCTTTTGACTGTTTTATAGATATATCAAAATTATGATGCTATGATGCTAGGTGTTTCCATTATTTTGTCCAACCCCTGTATATATATATATATATATATATATATATATATATATCTGTGTGTATGCATGTACATAAATATGTCTGTAATCCGAACACATTATTTTCTGCCTACATATTTTTTTTCATTCTCTCTCTTTTTCCTCTCAATCCCTTCTGTCAAAGAGTGTACCCTCGAAACCAAAGACTTTTCCACTCTTCCTATGCATCAAACAGCTGCTTGTTGTTCTCTCAACTACTTTCATCTTTTGTTTTCTGTAAAATTTGAACTTTATATACATATGTGTGTGTATATATGTGTGTGTGCATGCACGCATATAAATATGTGTATATAAGTGGAAGGATATTGTGAAGGGAGTGTGATTAAAGAGTGCGAGTAAGTGGCAAAAGAGCTGGGTATGTATGGAGTTGGTGGGGGTGCACAGGATAGCAATGATAAAAAGAACATGATTGGGGAGTAAGAGCTAGGCATAGTGTATGAAGGAGTTACGTATGGGTGGAACACACAGATCATAGGCTAACAGACAGATAGTAGAGTGAGACATGGCATGTGGGTAGAACACACAGGTCGGGGACAAGTGACACAGGTCCAAGAGGACAGGATTGGGGAGTGGGAGGTAATCAAAGTACAGGAAGAGATGTAGAGACGTAGATTGATTTGTTGTGGTAGTGTGTGTGAGAAGTTTTCTTGTTAAGCGTGGGTGGGTCACACAGCACTTCTAGAACTCAGTTTCGCTGACATGGGTGGGTCTTTTCAAGAATTTTATATCGCCAGACATCTTGGTCCATTGTCATTTCCTCTGTGAGGCCAACTTCCTGAGATTGGTCCTTAATGCTTCATCCCACATCTTCCTGAGTCTCCCTCTTCCATGGATACCATCCACTGTCAGTGACCAGCACTTCTTTATGCAGCTGTCCTCATTCATACACATCACATATCCAAACCAACTCTCTTGCATGCTACATTAGGTTCCCCTTACGCCCAACTTTTCTTTCAATACATTTGCACTTTGCCGTACATGTGCACTGATGTTGCTCATCCAATGAGGCACACTACCTTTGTTTCCCTCCAGTCTATACATGTCTTCTGCATTCAGAGCCCACGGAGTATAAAAGAACCCATTCAGAGCCCATGGAGTATAGCTGGTCATACAGAAGCATCATATAGTCTACCTTTCACTCTGAGAGAGAGTCCTTTTGTTGCCAACTGTGGTAATAGCTCTCTGAACTTCCTCCACCCAATTCTTATTCTAGAAACAATACTTTCAGAGCATCCTCCACCATTGCTAATTTGGTCACCTAGGTAACAGAAACTATCTACAACCTCAAGAGAGCCTCCTGGGAATTTGAGAGAATCCCATGTGCTCTTAGTGCTTTTTGTTTCTGCACATCTGCCACATACAAAGACTACTTTTTCTATTTTATATATATATATATATATATATATATATATAAGTAGAGAGTAATGTAAAAACATTACAGAGGATATATTATAAATAATTAAGATTATTTATGAATATATCAATGGCCAAACGTGTTATCATAAAATAAAAAGAAGAAAAACGTTTATAATTATGAACAAGTCGCAATTAGAACTAAGAAGGTTAAAAAACCCTTACATGTTAAAAATAGCAACCAGAATTGCTATAAAGCCATAATATCACTCATATCATTTCTCCTCACAATAAAAACTTGTCTTCAGGCAAATAGAATGCATGACTCAAAAATGACTGATTAATCCCCTATTGCAGTTTCAGCATTAGGGACCTCTTAAGGGACCCATTCGCCTCATCAGGGGAAATATTCCTATAGATGGAAATCAAAACAACATTCTTCACCAGGGATGGTCTTTGTATTTAAGAGCAACCATGCATCCTGCTTCCTGGTGAAAATGTAATTGATCTCATTGGTAGGTTATTAGGTGGCTGGTCAACTTCTTGAAGTTGGTGTTGCAGATCTACAGGTTATTTGCATCACAGAACTCCAGTAGTTTAGTTCCTTCTTTGTTTCGGGAATCAATTCCATGGCCCCCATGTACACCATGGAAAATACTAGGCTGCCATCTGACATGCCCATTGAAATCCCGAGCCATGAAGATAAGATCCTTGTCATTTTTCTTAGTATAGGCCTTCAGAATATAAAAATGGTCCTTCTGTTCAATTGGTAGACCTGCTTGTAAGGTATAGGTAGAGGTAATTGACATTTTGCTATTTTGTAAGACTAGTCTGAGCTTAAGCACTCTATCACTCACTCTGACTACCTCTATGACCATATCCACTCATTTCTCAGCAAGGAATATGCTCACACCACCTACCCCATCACTGTTACCTTCCCAGAAGATTTTATACCTATGTGTATATTTGTATGTGTGTGTGTGTATGCATATCTGTGTGTGTGTGTGTGTGTGTATATATGTGTGTGTGTGTGTGTGTGTGTGTATGTATGTGTATACATATATTTATATATGGGAGGTATTCGTATTCAGAAGACCCAGTGTCTTCTAGATATGTGTATGTATATATATATATATATTTGTGTGTGTATGTATATATATGTGTGTGTGTGTGTATGTATATATATGTGTGTGTGTGTATGTATATATATATGCGTGTGTGTATGTATATATATATATATATCTGTGTGTATATATATATGTGTGTATGTGTATACATATATATATATATATTTATATATGGGAAGTATTGGTATCCAGAAGACCCAGTGTCTTCTGGATATGTGTATGTATATGTGTGTATGTATATATGTGTATGTGTGTGTGTATATATATATATATATATATATATATATATATATATATATATATATGTGTGTGTGTGTGTATTTATTTATATATATGTATATGTATCTATAAATAAGGGAAGATGAAGTGAGAGAAACAGTAAAGAGACTAAAAAACAATAAAGTGCCAAGGCTGGACAACATTTCCGTAGAATTAATAAAAGTGGGTGGCCAGATCATGGTCAAGAGGTCGACAGTTATGTAATGCATGGTGGGTGGAAAAAAGGGTACCTGAAAAGTGGACCAAAGGAGTCATTATTAAACTACCAAAGAAAGGAGATTTGAGCAACTACCAAGACTGGAGGTGAATAAACATAACTGCCAATGCCAGGTAAAATGCTGTGCTTAGTGTTGCTGTTCTGGTTGAAGTTTGCACTAGATGTAAAGTTGGGAGAACAACAAGCTGGATTTCAACCCAGTAAACCATGCTGCGAGCAAATATTCACACTGTGCAACATTGTAGAACAATGCATGGACCACCAAAGACCACTAATAATAAACTTCATTGATTTCAAAAAGGTGTTTGACAGTGTGCATAGAGAAATCCACTGGGAGACTGCAAATGTATATGGAATACCTGACAATTACATCAGTCTACTTAACGGTTTCCACAACAATTCAAGTTGCTGCATTAAAACAAATTATAGATACACTGGTTTTCTTAAGATCATCACTGGAGTAAGACAAGGCTGTGTCCTGTCACCAATGTTTTTTTCTGATGGTCATCGATTTCCTTATACAAAGATCAGTTGTGTAGGAATATCATGGACCAGCTGTAGGAATATCATAGACAGCGAGGGACCAGCTAACAGACTTGGATTTCGCTAATGACATTGCCCTGTTGGCTGAGAATCACCCAACATTACAAGAAATGACGACAATAGTGGAAAAGGGCACAGCAAAGATTGAGTTGAGAATCAGTGGTCAACAAATGAAGGTAATGTAAGTTGGGAAACAAGTAGAAAGTGTACCAGTGAAAGTTGGACAAGAACCAGTTGAAGAAATTACAAGCGTTACATACTTGGAAAGCATAGTGACAAGCAATGGTGATGCAGAGAAAGATGTAAGCTGCAGAATTGGCAAGGCAGCAACAGTATTTAGAAGAATGACAACACTTTGGTGTAGCAATAACATAAGTATAGAGCTGAGAATTCATCTGTACAAAGCAGCAATACTGCCAATAGTGATCTATGCAGCTGAGACCTGGAAGATGACAGTAAAAATCGCCCGTCAACTTGTATTTCATCAGTGGTGCCTCAGAAAGATCCTAAGAATCACATTTTGAGACATCTCCAAGCTGCAAGAGTAAGGTCCCCTTCATGCAATTGTAACCAAACAATGAATGAGAATGGCTGGGCTGCTAGAGGAGAGGCTTATCAAAACAGCCATTGGCTGGATGCCACTGGAAGGTAAGAGAAAAAGAGGTTGGCCAAGGAAGACATGACCTTCATAGAAGACCTGTGCAGACTGAACATCACCTGGGAAGAAGCATACTGGTTGGCCAGAGACAAAGATAACTGGCAATCACTCACTGCCTGATGTGCTGCTCAAAGAAGAAGAATATATATGTATATATGCATATATATGTGTGTGTGTGTGTGTGTATAGTATATATAAATATGGGTGAATTGTAGTCTTGTTTGGTGTCATGTAAATGACACCCATGCCGGTGGCACATAAAAACACCCATCTCAGTAGCATGTAAAAGTACCCATTACACTTCTGGAGTGGTTGGCGTTAGGAAGGGCATCCAGGTGTAGAAACCATGCCAAATCAGACTGGAACCTGATGCTGCTCTCCAGCTCATCAGCTCCAGTCAAACCATCCAACCCATGCCAGCATGGAGAGTGGATGTCATATGATGAAGAAGATGATGATGATGATGATGATGATGTGTGTGTGTGTGTATTGATAAGTGCCAATACACAGAAAACTCTCAGTTACTGAGTCACTCTAACTTTTCCCAATTATATATATGTTTATCTATGCACTTTTATTTGAAAAGTCGGCACAGCAGTTACTTTAACTGACAGTCATAGTTTAACCAATGATCATGTTGGCCAAGACAATCATTGTGCTAAGTTTCATATAAAACAGTTTAAAATCCTTGACTTGTATCATGTATTGAGTGCTAGGGATATAACTTTATGTACTTTAGATATTTAAAGACTTGTGGAGAAATATATGTTCACATATGTTGATATTTAAATTAAAAGGAAGTGTCAGAATTATCTATTTAAACCTGGTCTATAATTTTCGTAAGAGAAATATTCCTAGTTATTATGTTGTATTTTCTGCACATTGTTATATAGGGAATAATGTAAAATTCAGCTGAATAATTTAAAATTCAACATATCAATGCAAATGCTTGCTAAATAGAATTTTTGGATTATGTATTTGTTATCAGTGATGTTTGGCTAATGTAATGACAAATTAAAGCCTGTAAAAATATAAGCATATAAAATATTTTTTATTCTGAAAGTTTGTCCATTTGTAAACCAGAACTCTGAGTCTTTGAATAAATTAAGACAGATTTCGAATTTCATCTTCTGCAGTTTTTGATTGTCAGGTTTGATGCAGTGTTGATAGTTTGTTAAAAGTGTCTTTTAGTCATTTTGGTTGCATTTTGCTTTCAGTTTTCTACAATTTTACTCAGATTTTGGATTACACATTAAAAGTACTAAACTGTGGTTAGTTATATTAAAAGCCTCTTGGTATTCATAGGGTTTTGTGAAGAAATATAAGATAAAACATGTCTTTCTGTTTTGTCTTTTATATTTCTTATGTCACTGCTGCCAATGGATAATGTTTATCATTCAAAATATCTTTTTGTTCCTATAGTCTTTTCTTTTGAGTGTTCAGATTTGATACAATAGCACATATTCTCTTGGTAAGATAGAATGGAATATTGATTTTTGTGTCTTTGAAATGACATGAAATAAAAAGTAAATATTGCCTCAAATCTATTGGTTTATAATATTCACCTGTCTTGATCCTGTTCAGTAGTTGTTTTTAAATAAATATGTTTAAAAGGAGTTATTTATGCCTTACTATTATCCATATTAAACAGGAAGCTATTGTTAGTACTATCTATAAGTGTCTTAAATTCAGAAAGTCTATCCAAATTTCATACTATAATATTAAGTAATCATCTAAATATTTTTCCAATTTACTTTCAAGTAATTGTAAAAATGGTTTTCTTATTTTTGCACAAGTTTTCCATATACTTTTATCACAAGGTATTGATAAATTTTTATATATTGGCTCTATCTTGGTTGCCATTGTTGTTCCAAATTTTTGTCTGTATTATTGTTTGGTCAAAATTTAAAATGTTGTTTTACTAAATAGATTGAAGTTTTGTAATTATAAATTCTTTCCCTACGTTGTCTGATAAATCATGAGAAAATTAATTATGCCAAAAACATTGCTTCAGTTCCATATTCATGTAGTGTATATGTATTCAAATTAACCACATCAAATGAAACCATTGAGGCTTCTTCATTTGCTATTGGAATGTAATTCAACATCATCTACCTGGAATAATCATAAGCACAGACAGACATATGGCTATTCAGTCTTGGACTGTGAACAAGTTGGAGGAATTGCTTTCAGCTGATTGCATTGACCTCAGTATTTTTATAATCTACTGTTTTGTTTATTGTTCTTTATTTTGCTGAACTGCGAAGTTATGGGACATAAAAGGATACAACATAAAGAACACTGGATTTTAAACTTGAATAAACAGGAATACACACACACACATACACACACACACACACACACACACACACACATACACAATGAGTTTGTAAACAGTTTCCATCCACCAAATCTCATTCATAAATGATTGGTCGACAAGAGGGTATAGTAAAAGATAGTTTCTCCAGGTGCCATGTATTGGAATCAAACCTGAAACCATTTGGTTGCAAAGCAAGCTTCTTAACTACACAACCATTTCTGTTAAAATTGAATTTTTTTTTTTTTGTTTTTCTTAATTTCTTTTTGTATGATTTTTAAAAATCTCATTATGTTTGTTTTTTCTTCAAAGAGAAGCACCCAAGAACGTATGACTGAATACCTAAAGCAAATACATCTTGACCAGTCCAGGGAAGTTGGTTTAATAATTGATGGCAGCACTTTGTCTTTTGCTCTGGAGAAATCATGCCAAGATTGTTTTCTCGAGCTTGTGGTTCACTGTAACTCTGTAGTTTGTTGTAGAGTGACGCCACTTCAAAAGGTAAATCATCTTTTAATTATGCCTTCTGTATTTGTGTGTGTTAGTAATGTCTTCATTTGTCAGTATGAATGAGTGTGTATGTAAAAGTTTATGCCTTTGACTGTGGGTCTGCTCAATCAAGGTTGGTTGAACAACAACAGTGACTGAAGATAATGACGTCCTGAAAAACTGTAGAATTAAAAATTTAATATGTACTGAGATCTGTCGTGTGAAATTCTAGAATGAGCACCAGATACTGCAATATATATGAATGCAGCTTTCATTTGCTATAGTTTTATAATGGTGATATTGTATATTACTCTAAGATAATACTTGACTATCATTAAATATTATATTTCAACAACAATGGATATTACATTATAGCATTTTGAATATTGTACTATGATATCATTGGATACTACATTATGATATTGCTGAATATAGCATCACATAACACTGGGCTGTCATATCATCACATCATTTCATTATATGACATCACATGATTGGGTAATACTATGTCGCCTCATTGGGTATCTATCCGTGATAGCAATGTTTACCACTCCTCTAGTTATAACTGGATACATCATGGAATATTTAATCCTTTTATGACCAAATTTCTAATGGCATACAGAGCCTATTCTTACTTTGGTCACACGGCTTTCATGGATTCCTATGACTCTCTGTCGCCATCCAATTCTCGTATTATGAATTTGAATTGGGAGCTTGATCCATAGTGAATCTTTTGTTAGCTGATTACACACTCATGGATGCCACCCCTATGAATGCATTGCAGTTACTCTCTTGATGCAGCTTGGTAATTCTCCTCTCATCCATGTTGGCTCACTTGAGCTTTTCCGCTACCAATTCATGATCCACCATACTTCACTGTATCCCTTGCAGGGTGGCTTAATAGGTATTATGTCTTGCCAAAGGGCAGCCCATAACTATGCAGGACATGGTTGTCACCCTGTGAAGTATTTTCAAAATGCCCATATACCCTGCACAGTACCTATACATCTTTTTTTCATCCTTTACTTGTTTCATTCATTTTACTGCAGCTATGCTGGGGCACCCCCTTGACGGGCTTAGTCGAATGAATTGATCCCAGTGCTTATATTTTGAAGCCTAGTAACTTATTCTATCAGTGTCTTGCCGAACCACTAAGTTATGGGGACATAAACACCCCGACATTGGTTGTCAAGTGGTGGAGGGGGACAAACACACACACACACACACACACACATATATATATATACATATATATACAGTAAGTTTCTTTCAGTTTTTGTCTACCAAATCCACTGACAAGGCTTTGGTCAGTTTGAGGCTATAGTAGAAGACACTTACCCACGGTATCACACAGTGGGACTGAACCCTGAACCATGTAATTGAGAAGCATGCTTCTTACCACATAACCACACCTGTGTCTATATATCCCTACTAATTTTGAAAATAATCAACTGTTTGGAGAATATAATAAAATAATCCACTTTTTCACTAGTTAGCTAATGTTTCAAATATAATTTAAGAAAAGGTTCTTACTTAAAATTATGATGAAAGGTTTTGAATTAAATGTGAACTTTTTAAAATGGAAGGTTTTTGTGTGATAGAATTAGATGCAGTTTCAAGCGGGTTAATGTCAAAGCATTAAAGAATATATTTCATTTTTTTCTTTCTTAATTGAATGTTCTGATAATGTATCTAATATGTCTAGGGTGCAGTTGTGCGCATTGTCAGAGACAACCTCAAGAAATTGACTCTTGCTGTTGGTAAGTAGTGTTTTAGTGTTTTTCTCTCTTTCCAGTTTCCACCTCTCTCTAGCTGTCTCTCTGTTTGTCTACCCCTCTCTCTCTCTAACACATCTCCATCCACCCACTTTCACTCTTACCATCATTCACTCTTCCAAACACAAACCTACATCCTCCATAATAACAACCAACACAAGCCAACATAGGAAACTATACTATACACAACTAAATAACAGCTAAATTTCCCTCAAAATCACCCTACCACTTTAAAAAAGGATTAAAAACACATTTACTAATGTAATTCTAGAAAACTCATCCTGAATACAAGACAAGGTTGTTACTGTTGAAAAACCTTTTATCATAGTTCTAGTCAATCAGGACTGACCTGGAGTTAAACACCAACAACATAATGATGCTAACCAATATTCTATGTACTCTTCCTTCTGCACAGGTGATGGTGCCAACGATGTGAATATGATTCAGACTGCTGACATCGGTATTGGTATTTCTGGTCAAGAAGGCATGCAAGCAGTAATGTCATCAGACTTTTCTATTGCAAGGTTCCGATTTTTGAAACGTCTCCTCCTTGTCCATGGACATTGGTGCTATCATCGCTTTGCTCATTTCCTTTCTTTTATGTTCTATAAGAATCTGGTAATTAAAATTTTTTTTTTTTGTTTTACTCTTCTTAAAATTGTTTTCTTTTGCAAAAGATTAGACAACTTGTCTTTTGGTAAGATTTGTTACCTTTTGCTTGATTGACAAAATTGAGATATTTCTTTAAATAAAAATCTGTCATTCAACATAATTCAGTAGAAATTGTGATAAAATTAATACCTTTTTGCCACTCTGTAAAAGTCATGTGACTTTCAAAATGAAAATATTCTGTCTTTTATTATAAAAATCCATTACATTGAATATGGAGATTAATACATCTGCATATTTTATATTTCTGCAGTCAATTATACAGCATATTTGATTTAAACGTATCAAACGCATGTTTCTGCTACACAGATATGTTACAATTGCATTTGCATCCAGTTTCTTTTGACTGTTATTAGTCTATGCAACTTTATTCAAGGTCTGTTCACTGATGTGGTCTGAAGCGAACTAGGTGTATGTAGATTTAGCTAGCATTATATTTGGCATGTGACTATAGTTTTTGAGTGCAAAGAGTATGAGAGGAAGATTTGGAAACCTGGTATGACTATAAAAACTGCTGTGTGGTTGATCCTCTAATGACCCTAGGTTTATATTTCAAATAAAGAATACTAAACCTTAAATTAGGTCAGAGAATATTTTTTTAAGCCACAAGCCTTAGTTGGATTAGGAATTCCTTGTGGTTCAAAAAAAAAGAGTCTTTTTTCACTGTAAACTTTTGCCTGCTGTATGTATATTTGCCACACTCTCTCTAACTCTCTGTATATGTATATCACTCATGTTGTGTGTATGTGTGTGTGTCAGTGTCTGGGCATGCATGTGTAAGGAATTTCATTAGTGTAAAAGAGTCACCATCAGCAAGCTAAGAGAAATTTTTATACTTATGCACCAAATGGTAAAACAAAAACTTAGTTTAATGGTTCGTTATAAATTGCCCCAAATAATGCAGAAATCTATCCTGATCAAGAGACCTATTTGTTAAAGAAGTCATGGTCTGACACGGAACGAAAATCATTGAAATAAAGGCATTCAGCTATGAAAATTACCCCCAGCAACAACAGGATACTTAACTACTATATATATATATATATATATATATATATATATACTTTTAATTATAAATTTTTTCTATATATGACAGTGGATTTTCATCGATGAATTCATAAACCTTGGTTCTTTTCCCTAATACTATATATTAATATATATTTTATACTGTGAAGCTTAATTTAATTTTAATTTTTAATAAATTGATTTTAATTGAGTTTTTACCTGTAATTTTGGATTTTATCCCTAATATTATTATTATTATTATTATTATTATTATCATTATATATATATATATATATATATATGTATGTTCTGGTTTTGATGTTGGCACTGGCCTCTCATTACATGATAACCATTTTCTTTTTTGTTTTCTGTTGTGATGCAAAATCCATTTTTCATTACTTGTAACAATGCACTGTAGAAATGACAGGTTGTTATTCCAGACTAGAAGACTGCTGCAAATGGTGGAACATGATATTCAGTTCTCAAGCATAAGCTCATGTAGAACCCAAATTCCCTCTTTGCATGCTTTCCCATTTTGCTTGGAATATTCATGGATAGTTGAATGTGACACATAAAATGTTTACGTTGAATCTCTGGTACTTTGACATGGATCCAATACAATAGTTTCATTCAAAGGTTGTCATAGAGAATGGCTTGTCTTTCAGAGCGAGGCTTGTTAGATATGACACAATCACCATCTTTACACCTTTTGAACCACAGCTGACATATACAAGCTTTCACTGTCTCCAGATACACTTCACAAAAGTTTTCCATTGCTTCTGTAGCAGTATTTTTCTTTCAAAACTCATACAGTAAGTAATGGTGAATATGTTTGTTTCATAAAGTTCTTATCCTCCATGGGGTTAAATACTGAAATACCTATGAATGACACTGCCAGATAGAAGAGATGATATACCTTTTGTAGACAGTTCCCACCCATTCAACCTTGGCTCTGATGTGATTGGTTGATTCATATTTCATAGTGGTGAAAAAACGCAATTACTTTCTGAACACCCAAATATATATATGTATGTATATACAGGTAATGTGTGCGTGTGTGTGTGTGTGTGAATGTATATACATGTTTAGATGTGTGTGTGTGTGTGTGTGTGTGTGAATACATATGCATGTGTAGATATGAGTGTGTGTGTATACATTTATGTATATATATTCTTTTATCCTTTTCCTTGTTTCAGTCATTTGACTGTGACCATTCTGGAGCACTGCCTTGAAGGGTTTTAGTCAAAGAAAGCAACCCCAGAATTTATTCTTTTAAGCCTTGTACTTATTCTATAGGTCTCTTTTGCCAAACCACTAACTTACAGGAACGTAAGTACATCAACACTGGTCGTCAAGCAATGATGAGGGACAGCCACAGACACAAAGACACACATAAATATATTCATATGGTTATGATTAATCAAATAATCTAATTTGCTATGAGAAATTAGTCAACTTTTGAATCCACAAATCTATCACTCTGTCTATCTCCATCAGACTCTGTCTCTTTTATGCCTTTCCTCTCTCTCTATATACGTTTACCACACTCTTTATCACTCTCTGTTTGTGTATGTATATCTCTCACGCATGCTACTCTCCACTTTGTTCATGTTATTTCATCTTATGTCCATTGTCTGGAAATCTTTATGTCTAGAAAGACAGAATGGATTAAACAGAACAGGAGGATACACATGGGATGGAAGAGTCACTGAAGAGGTCACAGGTGTGTGATAAAAGATTTCCAGACAATGCACATAAGATAAAATAAGAACAATAATAAATAAGTAAAGAACAAATAAATAGTGTGTGTGTTTATTTAGCAAGAAAATTAATTGACCATGCTGAAATATAGCAAAACCTCTGTATTGTTTTTCTAAGATTTTTCTGGAATAAATCACAGAATTGGATTTAGCATATATATGTATACCTATATATATATATATATATATATATATATATATATATATATATATATATATGTCACTTGTTAACATTATCTCTACAGATTTTCTGTAGAGATTATAGCCAGCACTGATTTTGTTATGATGTTTCAAATCTGAGACACTTAATGTAAACAACAATGAGATCGAAGATGAAATATGGGTAATGGGCATATATGACATATTTCAGGATCTTTTGCTCCTTCATCAGCATCCATCCATCCCATTAATCAGCCATGAACTCATTGCTCAAACAGCCACTAAATATAGTGGTGTAACATTATTGGAAACTGTTACTATGTGGTGGGGATTCAAACTTCTTACTACACAACCATACCTTTGTAAGTGTGTGTACATGTGTGTATGTATGTATTTTTTTACTCATTCAAGGAATGCCATAAATATATATTTCTGCACTATCTCTACTAGTTTTACTGAATTTTTGGAATTCTATGATAGAAGTACTACAAGATAATGACAATAAATAAATAAAACATCATATTTCAAGTGTTTACATTTTGAATTTTTTCTTTTTCTTTCTTTCACAGATTTCCACATTTGTTCTCTTCTGGTTCCAAATTTTCAGTGGTTATTCTGGCTCCATGCAACTTGGTGGTATATTTCTAATGCTAGAACATGTCTTGTTTACATCACTTCCACCACTTCTTAATGGAATTCTTGACAAGGATCTATCTGCTGAAACTCTGTATGAAAATCCTGAACTTTACAAACAGGGACCAAGTGGGGAAGTAAGCAAGGACAAGTTTGCTTTCTATATTTCCGGTGCTGAAGATGTAACAAATCTGAAAGTGTCTTGTTGTTGTGTATGAACTGACAATGTCTGTTGTGACAGTGCCTGTGTGATAGAATCTGTGTGGCAGTGTCTGTTGCGGCAGCATTTGTTGTGACAATATCTGCAACAATATCTGTTTTGATAGTATATGTTACAACAGTGTCTGTCACAGTATCTGTGTGACAGTATATGTAGTCTGCAAAGTGTATGTTTTGTCAGTGTCATTATAACAATTGTCTACTAATACAACAGTCACTAGTACAACCAATATTATTTTGACTAAGGTAATTGTGTTACATATTATTTGATTTTCTCCTGACTACCATTAAAAGTGATGTATACAAAAATATGTTAGCGGGATCGTTGCCGGTGCCCCTGGGCTGGCTCTTGTGCGGGTGACACATGAGGTTTTTCGAGCGAGATCGTTGCCAGTGCCCCTGGACTGGCTCTTGTGCTGGTGACACATGAAATTTCTTCGAGCGAGATCGTTGCCGGTGCCGCTGAACTGGCTCTTGTGTGGGGTTCTGGGATTTTTCGAGTGGGATCGTTGCTGGTGCTCCTGGGCTGGCTATTGTGCGGGTGACACATGAGGTTTCTCGAGCGAGATGAGCGTGGCCTTTGCCAGTACCGCCTGACTGGCCTTCGTGCGGGTGACACGTAAA
>NC_068993.1:25248349-25261292 GCF_001194135.2 Octopus bimaculoides
ATCCGGTTTCACCAGTCCTCAGTCAAATCGTCCAACCCATGCTAGCATGGAAGGCGGACGTTAAACGATGATGATGATGATGATGATGATGATGATGATGACAAATGATATATGAGCATATGCATGTATACATACATATATGTACATACCTACATCTACATGTATATATAGATGCATATCCGGGTACAGGACGTCAAAAAAGGAACGAGGACATAAACAAAGCACAAAAAACGGACTTTTTTTACGGACAATAGAATGAACACATAGGAAAACAGACGAGCCACTTATGGAACTTTTCCTTCATCAGCTGCCTCTATTCTAAACTGGGCGTTTCGAAGATGAGGCAGAACGCACTCATCATCATCATCATCATCATTGTTCATTGTTTAATGTCCATGTTCCATGCTGGCATAGGTTGAAATATTTGACAAGATCTGATGGGTTTAAGGATTGTCTAATTTAGTGTGGGCTCTATGGCTGGATACTCTTCCTAATACCAACCACTTTATTGTGTGTACTGAGTGCTTTTTCTGTGCCATCAGCACAAGTGAGATCACCATGCAAGACTATGAACCTCAAGAGAGGTGTCTTTATGTTGTGAGATAAGGCATTAGAGTATGAGAAAAGGACCAGAGCAGGAGAGTTTTATTGCTGTAGATCTACATGGTTACTCATGTTTTAGAAAAGAAGGTCGGTATGATTGAGGTGGATCTAGGAAGAGCTACAAATAGTGGTGATGAGGTGTCTGGATGAGTAGAATTAAGTGGGGACAGAAGAATCAGAAATGTGAGTGGGTAGATGTATCAGAGAGTGAGAGATGAGCAATAGCGTGAATATAATTGCTGAACGAGTGTTGAGGGGTGAAAATAGTGAGTGGTAGATAAGAAATAGGGGTGATCAATGATACATAGGGGTGAAGAACAGCAGAGTAGTAATGCAGATATAGTAGACAAGGAAGGGTGAAATTCTGATTTAAGCACCCGCTATAATCTCCAATAACTTCTTCAGTTTTTTTGAAATTTCAGAAAATTTTTGTGAATTTGTGTTCTGCATATGAGAATTCATACAATTATGCAAAATAATTTTATTGAGTGTGTGATTTAAGGGCAATTCTTTAGCTATTGTTTTTAGCACATCTCATGACCACTTGATACCTTCCTCGGTTCTTTGTCACTCTGACATGTATTGATGTTTTTCAATATTTTTCTCTCCATAGACACACTTTATAGATTGATGATGCACTCAAGGGTGGTCCAAACCATTCGGATTGTTCATATTTTAAACTCTGATTTGAAAAAGAAATTTGAAAATGAGTGGGACTTTAAGATTTGGAGGTGGGGGGGTGTTAAAAATTTTTATAAAAATTGATTTTTTTCATAATCATATGAATTCCAATGTGTAGAACACAAATTAGCAAAATTTTTCTGGAAATTCCAAACAATAGAAAAGTTTTGAGGGGTTTTATGGGTGCTTAAACCAGAATTTCACTGAGGGAAGGATGAGAGAGAGAGAAAGAGAGATGATGATGTGAGGATGGGTAGGTTACCATAGTGTGGATAGAAGAGAGACAGGTATAGTACATGTGGAAGGTGGGAAATGTATGGAGGTAGAGGAAGGGAAATAATTTGGTGGCTCAAGCAAAATGATTAGCGTAAAATGTAGATGGAGAGGACAGTGTGAAGGATGAATATGTAGTGAAATTGTTCTGGGCAGTTAGTGGTATCAAGAAAGACTGCAGTTGATAGGTGGTTGCGGTAGGGGTGAGGGGCACATTTTTGAATATCATTCTATACCTCCCTGTTTAGACATGTTTAAATAAGTATTTGAAATCTGAAATCGAAATCGAACTGAATCTGACAACTGGCACCCATGCCAACCTCTCCTTCATTGGACACTAAACTCTGCTTGCGAAGATCTGTTGCGGCACGTGAAATCGAAATCGTAATTGAACCATACTCAATGACTGGCACCTGCACCAGTGGAGCACTAACAGCACTGTCCAAGTGTGTTCATTGCCAGAGCAGCTGTCTAGCTTCCGTGCTAGTGGCCCGTAAATAGCACCATTTGAGCGTAATCATTACCAGTGTCGCCTTCTAGCACTTGTGCTGGTGGCACATTAGAAAATCATTCGAGCGAGGTCGTTGCCAGTGCTGCTGGACTGGCTCCCGTGCAGGTGGCACGTAAAAAAACACCTTTTTGAGCGTGGCCGTTGCCAGTACCATGTGACTGGCCCTTGTGCCGGTGGCACGTAAAAGCACCCACTACACTCTCAGAGTGGTTGGCGTTAGGAAGGGCATCCAGCTGTAAAAACTCTGCCAGATCAGATTGGGGTTTGTTGCATCCATCTGGTTCACCAGTCCTCAGTCAATTCGTCCAACCCATGCTAGCATGGAAAGCGGACGTTAAACGATGATGATGATGATGATGACATACATCATCATTAGTTAATCAAATTATAATTTGTAAAAGCTTTAGCAACAGTAAACAATCACATCAAAATGAGAACCATGATGTACTTTTAAGTATCTCAAATTTTGTTCTATTTCTGTGACCTGCTCACTGACACAACTCCACTAAGTCTATTGAAAACCAATTAGTGAGCAGATTTTGAAGCCCCACAAGTTTTCTGTTTTTTTCTTTTATTATGTTGGTTCAAAAGCTTCAGTAATAGTCACTATTACCTGTTGCCTATTAAAAATAACAACTTCGAAACAATTTTACTTCAAATAAGAAAATCAAATATCAAATCAGCTCTACACATTTCACGACCTAGTCCTAAGACAGGTTACTGAATACTCTGTAAACATTGCAAACCTAATCTTAACGATTAGTCCAAACAGACTTGCATTGACTGAGTTTTAAAGAGTCAGGTAGACTGCTTTGCAGTATTTGTTCTGATGCTCTGCACTATAAGTTCAATTCCCACCAAGGCCACTTTTGCCGTTCAACCTTTAAGGATTAATAAAAATGTTCCAACCCAGGAAAATGGACTGGCAGAACTTTGAAAATGTGTGACCGATGCCTTGTGGTATTTGTTCCAGCTTTTTGTGTTCTATGTTTAATTTCTGCCATCTTGCTATACACTTAAATTTTACCCCAAATTCTGATAATAAGGACACGACTGCTATTAGAACTTCTAACTGCAACATGTACAATATACATAACACACATACAAAACACCCATACACAAATATATGCACACAGAGATATCAAAAGCAAAAGCCCAATGTGAATGACAATCAGTAATTAAAGTCACTCTTTTTCAGCTCTACACAAAATGGTCATTTTTTGGCATCCTGCTTGATTCCCTCTTCCAGAGTATTGCATTATATTTCATTCCACATTTGGTAAGTTAGATCACCATTTTATTCCTTTCTACAATGCTTAAGAGATTAGGATCATAAATTATTAAAAAGGGACTATGTTTAACTAAAATACCTCACAGAAATTAATCATGACCCCCTGAATTCTGTCCTCAAATTTAATCAATGATAGCCTCTCATCTCTACAGTCTCAATAAACTGAGTTATAGTTGTGTGCTTGAGCCAATATCCTTGACAATACTCATCATTTTATGCTCATCATCATCAAACATCTGTTTTCCATTCTGGCTCAAAAGATTTCTGTGGAGCTGGCCAGCTGGAGAGCTGTGTAGGCTTCAATTGTCTCTCTTGACAGGGTTCTTATGACTGGATGCCCTTCCTAATACCATCCACATTACAGAATGTGCTGGGTGCCTTTCACATGGTAGCAGCACAAGTGCATTTCGTGTGGCATTAGCATGAGTGCATCTTATATGGCACTAGCAACATTAATAAATGTATTCTGAATAAAGTAACTAATACAATGTAAAAATGAACTTGCTTATTTCTTCACTAATTTATGTCTGAAGTCCTAAAGTAGATGTCTGCATACTTTCATACTATCACACACCACATTAATTCAGATAGAGGTGGGTAGTAATGCTATTTGTACCAAGTAGCTCATTATCTCAAGAAGAGCAGACAGATAGCTTATCCTCAGTAGAGCCTAACTCTAACTATTAATTGAATATATTTCCTCTCTTTATTGTACACCAACGCATCTCAATGAACTCTACTAATTCTTTGTTAACGCATCTCAATGAACTCTGCTAATTCTTTGTTATACCAACAACTCCTAGTTTTTTATTTTGTAGTTTTGCACACTGAGTTCCGCTATCATTTGTATGCAATTGAGTAAAAATAATATCTACCTTCAGGTAGAGTGACTGAAATTATCAGAATATTGTGCCTAAGGGCAGGACACAATGTCTTTTAAGAGTATTTCATAAATACTTTTATTGCTCCAGCTATTCTCCTCAGGGCAAATTTTACCTCAATTAGCCATGCTAAAATGTTGCAGTGGTAGAGAGCAACATCCTGATATAAAACCCCCATACCTTTAGGTAGAGAGAATATATCTGACACTCCACTTTCATTTTCACTCCAGCCTGGGATTGATTACAAAAACACACGCACGCACACACACACACACACACACACACACATGCACACAGAGGAACAAGGTAAACAATTTTGAGGGGAAATGGTTCAGCTGATTATATGAACTGCAGTATTTTGCAGGTTCTTTATATTACTGACCCCTTAAAAATGACTGCAAAGTTGATTTCTGCAGGATTTGAACTCAGAGAACTCAGAATGTAAAGATCCAGAACAACCACCATAAAGCATTTTGTCTATTACTTTAGTGATTCAACCAATTTCCATTTTCTAACGTGAACTAATAATGGACAATAATACAGAATATTTCAAGGAAGACTATATTAATTCAAGCACTTCTTCAGATAAACTTATAATTCTCTCTAAATTAACTCCTATTTGAGAACTACTGGCCAATAGCCAAGCTTATGACTGTACTTCTTAAGATAAGCTCCAAAAATCTAACATAGTTGTGGTTCCCAGCTAAATCCTGTGTCACCTTATTTATATTACAGATACCATTTAGGAAACTATAGATGTTAGAACTTGCTGTATTTAAGATCTCAAACTTTGAGTTCTACTGTCTATATTTTAAAGTCATTATAAACACCATATCTTATTCTTGTATATTTGTTTTGTTTTTAAGGCTTACTTTGACAGTAATACAGGAATTTGGGAGTTTGGTACAACGATGATGGTGATCCTCATTTTAATCATCTATCTACATCTTGGTATTGAGACATATTCATGGGTAAGTTTCACTGATTTAACTCTTCACTATAGAATATATTCAATATTTGTTTATCTTATAAACCATTGTTGATAAGCTTCACAAGATCTGATTTCTTTATCATAGTTGACTGCATATCTATGACTTTTCTAAAAGTTGTAGAGGTTTTAGTGATTGTTTCAACTTATACCTAAGGACAGGTCTTCTGTTATCATGACATCCCTCCATTTATTGGCCTTACAAAAGTATTTTTAGAATGTGGTCATTTTACATTCAAATAACAACAATATTACTAATAATTATAATAGAACAAGGAAAATATTGATAGTACACAAAGCATTTCATTCCCAAGAGTGACACTGATAGGTTGTACTACTTGTCTAGAAGAAAGGGTGGGAGAGGTTTGATCAGTTGCTAAGATTGTGTAGAAGCAGAGGAAAACAGCATAGGGTGTTATGTAAAAGTTGCCATGGAACCATTGTTGAAATATGTGAAGAAGTCTGGCAATATCAAAATTGATAATTGTGTAAAGAAAGAAAAACTTAAAGAGGAAAATTACATGAAAAAAGAAATACCATGGAAAGAAAAAAATATGTGCCATCAATTTGCAAGAGGTACGAATACCAAGACAGATGCAGAAGACCAGTGGTTATGGATGCAGAGGAATGATTTGAAAATAGAAACAGAAGCACTTATATGCACACCACAAGAACAAGCATTAAGGACTAACTATGTGAACAACAGAATTGACAACACTACTGAGAGTGACAAATGCAGAATGTGTAGTGAGAGAGGTGAAATGGTATGGCACATTGTTAGTGAATGCCC
Organism: Octopus bimaculoides; assembly: GCF_001194135.2. NCBI lineage: Eukaryota > Metazoa > Mollusca > Cephalopoda > Octopoda > Octopodidae > Octopus > Octopus bimaculoides. The sequence continues at coordinate 25,254,368 of NC_068993.1, forward strand.
AAAATTGGTACAACACAACTACAAAAGAGAACATGACATGGCAAAAGTAATCCGAGGACTTCAAACACATGGCATGACCAAACCCCAGGAATTACTGAGAATAAAGACTGCAGAATCCTGATGCAATGATTCTGTGTGACCATCAGATCAGACATTGGAAATCTGACGTTGTTGTGGTGAACAAAAAGAAAAAAAACTTTCACGATAATTGACGTAGCATGTCTTGGTGACAACAAAATCAAAGCAAAAGAAGGAGGAAAAGTGAACAGCTATGACAGTTTGAAGTAGGAAATATTCAGGTTGTGGTCAATGAAGAGAGTGGATACGATATCAATAGTAATTGGTGTGCATGGAAGCATCAGCATTCAACTACCAACTTCAAAAAGATTGGTATACATGTAAAGATATAACACCTACAAAAATCATCATTGCTTGGAACTGCTTGAGTTCGCCACAGGGTTCTTGAAGCATGATCAGTAAACAAGTGTCACTTTAGTCTGCTGGTTCTGGATAGCTGACACTATCCATCATACCCTGCAAAATAAGGTGAGAGTTTTCATCAAATAATAAAAAGAAAATGAAGAATCCTTATGAAGATAGGAACCTCAAGTGATTAAATCTTGCCAATAAAACTAGTTGTAGGACTTTGGAACTGGTTAATATTTTGTTAAACTTTAGGTCATATTTTCAATAAACTGAATGTACGATGTATATGTATACAAATATACTCATACATGTTAAGGCATAACTAAATCAGGAGGCCTCAAGTTTGATTTCATGATATAGCACTGTTGACAAGTGTCTAGTGTCATAGTCTTAGTTTGATCTAAGTTTGGTGTGAAATTGGGTAAAGAAAAAAAAATAGGAACTGAAAATTTGACAGATTGGCTGTACCTGTAATTCAAAGGATGAGCCTTGTCACGCATAATGTGGCAAACTGAATCTGACTAGAGATCATATAAGGGATATATACTGTGGAATATTCAACCACTTAGACCATAATTCAATGAATTGGTAGTTCTGTTGATTAAACTAATGGAATAATCATAGTTGATGAAATTGACACAAAATTCATCTGTTTCCATGTATGTGTTGAGAAAATATAGTAGAAAATTATTTATTGGTTTCATCAAATATGGAGGTTTTTAACTTCTTTGATATATATTTAATAAAAATAATTCTTTAACCAAGGTGTCACGTAAAAAGCATTGCTGTTGATGCTGGTGCCATGTAAAAAGTACTGGTGATGGTACCACAAAAAAAGCACCCAGTACACTCTGTAATGTGGTTTGGTATTAGGAAGGGTAACCAACCATAGAAACCAAGCCAATACAAACTATGGAACCCAGTGTGGCCCCTGGTCTTGCCAGTTCCTGTCAAACCATCAAACTTATGCCAGCATTGAAAACAGACGTTAAATGTTGATGATGATGAATTCAAAGGATTGCTTTGTTACAATGGTAGAACATCTGTCATGTGTACAGGATATGTGGCTTCATGTCCCATGAGTAGCATTTGATTTTTTTTCTATCTAAAAAGGTTTTTTCAATCCAATATTTACATGGTATCATTTCATGTTCTCTTGAAGGTTTATAAATTCTTATAGCATCAGCAAAATTAATGAAAATATCTCCAAGTGCTAGATATCTATAATCAACCATTTTCAGAAACCTCTGAAACCAGAGTACCACACAATTACAAAGACATTATTGATAAATTCATCAGCATGATTGGCAAACTCAGGAGATTAATCTCCATCTCTGTTTATCTGATTTCAAACATTGCTTTATAACTAATTGATCCTAGCATCTTGACTAATATTTATTGAGAATCACTGAGTAATTTTTTTTTGTTTTCTTTTTCCAGACATGGATCCAATGGTTTCTAATGGTGATAAACTTTCTCTTCTTTTGGTGCTGTATGATTGTGGTGCATGCTTTCTGTTTAGATTGTGAACACCCTGGTAATCCTTATTGGGTCATGGAAAACACATTGGCCAAACCAACTCATGTCTTGATTGTTGTGATTACCTCAGTTATTGCTTTAATTCCCAGGTAAGCAGCAATGATTTTGCATCACTTCCTAATTTTGTTGTTGATTTTCCAAAGTTTCTATTTCCAATTCCTCCTCAGATAGAGAGGATACCAGTAATCTTTTCTACTATTTATATAAACTTGATTTGTTTACTTTGAGACTTGTTTTTCCAGGATTACGTGGGTTAGATGAATATTAATGTGACTTAGTTTTCACCCACATGCTTTCCCTTTCACTAACCTTTAACTGTTTTTCAAATAAGTGATCTCTAATTCCACACATCTTCAAAGGTGCAAAGCCAACAGATCATTTGTTGGTAACACTTCAAATGACAATGTCATTGCATGTAGTTCAATGATTTTCAGAAAAGCACAAATATAAGCATACACGCGTGCACGTAAATAGATATTTATTTACGACAGACTTCTCTCATTTTCTGTTTATGGAATCACAAGGCTTCATTCAGCTTGGGTCCATATAGGAAACACTTGCTCAAGGTACTTTGCTATGGGACTGAATATAAAATCATTTGCTTGAGAAGTAAACTTTTGATCCATACAGTCACGTCTGCACCTGGCCTTGTGTGTGCATGTGTGTGTGTGTGTGTGATGCTAAAAATAATCCAGATCACATGATATGAAACATCACAGAGATATGCCATATATCTCCTGTGAGTGTTGTAAGTCATTTGAAGCCACTTGGATTTGTGAATCTCTTTTGTGTTTGGGTAACCCAATGTTTAACTGACAAAATTTTAATGGCCCACTTTTCCATTTGCAATTTTTTGCTCAAACATAGAAAAATCACCAAATTTTTGAAAAGAATGATTTAAAGAACAGCAGTTATGTAACCACCTTCATTAGCTTATGGCTGATTCTGCTATAAGAATCTGTGCACTCTTAGCTGAGTGCTTCTGCAACATCCTGTTCCTCCTGAAGAAGCTGTGTGTGTATACTTATCTGTCAAATATGTATGCATGTATAGATAGAGAAATGTATGTGTGTAAGTCTTCAGTAAGACTGATGGTTTTCACTTTTCAGTGAGATAACCATTCACTTAGAAGAGCAACAGTGCTCTGTGATAACAAAACTAGGATGAATGGGTAAAGTAAACAAAGTATGTTTGTAGAAACAGAATGACTCTGGTGAAAAGAAAGTAACACATGTGGACAGTGGTAAGAGAAAGTGATGTATGTCAGTAAAGAGTTTTTTTATTTTATTTTATTACATATATAACATGTATGCATATGACACATGTATAACAAAACCACATTAGAATACAAATCCCAAACCAAAGAAAACGCAAACATGAGTGAAGAAAGAAAAAATGAAAAACAAAAAGAAGAAAGAAAGTAAAAACATCAATTCAGCACCAAGTGTCTCAATTGGTCTCACACCACAAGGCTCAATGGAACCTACTGAAGCAAGCCAGCACACTTGCAGTATTACCACAGGTGATGACAAGGCTAAGGTGTTGGAACAGCCAAGCACCTTCATGGGCATCAACTGACGCCTTGGTAAGGCAAGCCGCCAACAATGACAAGAACTTTGCTGTTAGCGGCCCAGCCACTCCAGATGTCTAAAACACTACAGGCTGGAAGAAATGGTTCACTGACAAGTCCTGATACGTAAGGATTTTGTTCCATTTGGCTATGGAGGCAGTGACCCTCGTTATCTGAGGGGAGAAGTGGTGATGACTGGCAATACAGATCTGATACGATCCTTTACACACAAACCCCATGATGAGCAAGAGAGGTTGCATGGCGAAAGTAGGAAGGTTATGGATAAGGTATAAAACTAGTGTTATTCCTTGTTGCATAGGCAGCATTTTATAGTGAACAGGAAATGGTAAATGATATATCATCATTATTCTGACATCCACTTTTCAATGCTCATATACTTTGAATGGGATTTGTCGAGGCATATTATCTACAGCTGGAAACCCTTCCAGTCACCAACACTCACCTGTTTCTGAGTAAGGTAATATTTCCTCATGATCAAACTTGTTTCCATAAAAGATTAGAGATGAAGCACACTATCTGCATGATGGTGACACTTATTTACAACTGTCATACAATGCCATGGCAAGGCAAGAAGACAGTAACGCGCACACACACACATATGATAGGCTTCTTTCAGTTTCTATCTATAAAATCCACTTACAAAAGTTTGGCAAGCCTGGAGCTATAGTAGAAGACACTGGTCCATACTGTGGGACTGAACCTGGAACCACATGGCTGAAAAGCAAACTACTTACCACACAGCCATGCCTCTGTGTGTGCGTGAGCGCATGCACGTAAACATACAAAGGAGAGAAAGAAAAAAAACAGTAAAATTATTTAGTATTTGCAATTATTTGTATATCTTAATGAAATATTTTACTCAGTGAAGAGGAAGTTGAAGCAGTTTAAAGATGAGGAAAATGGATAGAAAGTATTTTTAAGTCGAATATGTAGATTAGAAAGGATTTAGACATTAAAATATATATTCTACATAAGGGTTAAAATCCTTCAGTTTATTGACACTGACATTTGAAAAAAATTCTAAATTGGAATGGTTGTGGCAACTAACAAACTAACAACACTCTGCAATAACTGTAGGTTGGTTTTAATCTTGGCAAACCTAAATATTTGTGTAATTCAATCTGATTGGTTAGCTCTTCTAATAAACTTATACATGAAACATTTTAAAGTGTGTCAGTCTACATGTGTTCCAGTTATGTAAAGCTTATGTTGTTTTAATAATTATTTTATACTTTAGATATTATAAAACAAATATAACTTTCTTGAAGGGAATGTAATATATATTGACTGTAAAAACAAATTGATGTTAGCTGACATTCTTGTTTGTGTGTATGAGTGTTTTCTTTTTCTTAAATGGTGATTTTCCTCCTTTTTCTCATTTTAGGTTCTTATACCGAGTCTTTCAGTGGACATTTTGGCCTAATGATGTGATGAGTATGACGAAAAAGATAAAACTTCAAAACCAAGAATTGACATCAGAAGATAGTTTAGATATGACAGAAACCACTCCACCATCCGGTTTCAAGCGGAATAGGATTTGGACAACAAATACTAGGGAACCACAACAAGTATATCGGCGTCAGACAAGCAGTGAACACATATCACATCCATCAATTTTTAGCTGACATCTTCATGTTCATGTTTTCTGTAGAGTTGTTCATTTTTATTTTTTTATACATTCATACTCAGTGGTTAGGCCGGACGTAAGGAGAAGAGGAGTGAGATTGATTGTATGTGTGTATGTTGACCTCTTCTTTTGTAGAGGCATTCAAATTCTTTTACAACCTTTCATTTCATGAAACTTTTACCTTCAGTATAATTTTTATAAGTCCAATGCCCTGAAGGATCACAGAGAAGTGAATGATGCTGTAAAAGGTTTTGAAATATACACACAAACACACATAATGGTATAATTATTGCAACAGAAAATGCATGAACGTTTTTAAGGGTCAAAATATTGACCCACCCCAGTAAAATATTTTTACATATCATGACTTGGTTACTGCAATTAATGTCATCTACATCAACAATGCTGTGACAAGAAAAGACAATTTCCTTTTTCCGTGTTACTTTGTACTCAGATAGTCAATGACAACTCCACTGTCCAAATGTTTACAATGTTCTATGTACAATTTTATCAACTTTAAATAAGCTGAGTCTTTCCTTTTAATGTCATGACTGCTTTGAAAATTGTCTGGAACCAAAGGACATCATGAGGAAATTGTCTTTTTCTTCTTTTTTTTTTCTGAATGTGAATGGGTGATTATTAGATATACTAAGTGACTGTAAATGTTTTTTGATGTGTTTTATTTTTTTATTTCCAATGTGAATCTTTAAATAAAACAAAAAATTATTTTTGTAACTCATTACATTCTTAAAAGACTAAAAAATATTAAAGCAAAAAAAAAAAAAAGAAAACCTAACAACATCCAAAATCTTTCTCTTCTTGAAATTTGCATCAAACTCATAAGTATGTATTAAGAGTGAGATTATAAATCAAGCCTGGTTGGTGTACAACTGGAAACCAAGGAAATTTAAACATTTAAATTCAAATATATATTTGCACGAGTGTATATATATTTATATACACGTGACAGATCTCCATCTATGTGATTCTACTCACAAAGCGATGGCTGAAAACTTTGCCCAAGTGTGTTACAGTAGATTTAATGAATATGGGAGGCAGACCCTAAACACTTGAGTTTAATTCCACCATAATCTTGATCTGGTACTGTGTCTATACTTGTAACCCCTGAAGGAAGTACATAGAGTTTGTAAATCTCCACTTTAACATAGGTAATTATGTTTTGTAAATATTATCCATGTATCCTGTCACACTTTTTAGATGGTGGGATTGCTCTGATATTTGCCTGTAAATTGTTGAAGCAAATATTCTATTGTTGGATGGATGCCCTAATCCTAACTACTCAATTCACTGCCATTGATAGGATTTCAACTACTTGAGTGGTCAGTCACTGAACTAACTTTTTTATCATTTTCTCTTTGGCCAAGTTAGAAGCAGATGTCATACAATAAAGAAATCAGTGCATGTTGAAGCCAATGTACCACATACACATACATGGATCTATGTATGTATATATATATATATATATATATAATAATATTAGGGACAAAATCCAAAATTACAGGTAAAAAACTCAATTAAAATCAATTTATAAAAAATTAAAATTAAATTGAGCCTTATAGATAAAGTATATATAAAATATATAGTTTTAGGGAAAATAACCAATTTTCAAGAACTCATCGATGAAAATCCACTATCACATATAGAAAAATTAATAATTAAAAGCACAATAAATTAGTATAATATAAAGTAAAGTAAATATCATAAGATAAATATAATAAAAA
>NC_068993.1:25261396-25263854 GCF_001194135.2 Octopus bimaculoides
ATATATTTTGATTGACCGTTGACTGAACACTATTCAATTTTTTTTCTCCGTGTTTTTCTCCTTGTCTCCGTATTCTTTCTGTTGAAGAGCGTAGCTCGAAACGTCAAAGACTTTCCGTATTCCCGAGCGTCATACTAATATATACTTTTGTTATTTACACCACCTGTCCTCGTCTGTTGTTATTTTTTGTATATTCTCCCATATATATATATATATATATATATATATATAAGCATTACTTATGAAGAGGTAGTGCTAAGCAGTGATGTGTATAAATACAAGCTTATTACCAGTACAAATATACTTGGGGTATATTCAAACCTGTAAGAAAGCCAGTCTAAGTAAGTGGTGCTGTGAGCTGATTTTGGTATATTTATACCATTTGTCTACAGCAAGAATTTTCTCTATGACAAAATACAGTGAATGGCTTTCTTATGGGTTCCAATATCCCCCAACCATTTTTGAACTGGAAATAACCTTGTATAAGCATTAATATGTGTATATGTATTGATATGATAAACATGAACATGCTAGTGCACCCTCCTCAAATCATCTGACACCTTCCTTGGATTTAAGTCTAATATGTATCATATTATATGAAGGGACCACTACACAGTCAAATAAACTCATTATAGATGTTTTGCTCCTTTTTTATCAAGCATATATACACTATCTTTTATGTATCCCCCAACTACATATATTCTAAGTTTATAACACAGGCAACTGATGAGGAAAAAAGAATGTTTATTGTAAAACTGCAGCCAAATTTGGTCATTGGGAAAATATTCCATTCACACTGAACTATTGAAAATCATCCTTCATGAGTGTGTATGTGCACACACACACACACACACACACACACACACACACACACACACACACACACACAATATTAGCAACAAAAGCAGTAGAAATAGTGAATGACAATTTTTATATCCTACTTAATGTGGATGTATTGGTAGAACACCATAATACTGCAGTATTTGCCTTGATAAACCTTCTCATCTTGACATTTAAAACTTCTTAGCACTAAACATTTATATGAGATTTCTCAAGATGAACACTTCTGTATTATGGCATTCTAACTGTACATCCATGTTAAGTAGGGTACATACATACACACACAGAAAGACAAATGGATGCTTCCATGTATCTATTTACCTCATTTATAATCTTGCTTTCTCATGTAAAATATTATTTTCTTTTAACCAATGAAACTCTAATATAACTTTGTAAATTTCCACTCCTTCCCTTCAGCAGATTTTTCTTCTTCAAAATTTTAGAGTTTGTCAGTTCTTCATTTCTAACAAGGGATAAATAAATGAGTATTGGTATGAATTGAACTCAAACCACTTAATTTCTACCACCAACAGCAACCACCCACATGTCCTATATGACATTAAATCAAGGAGTTTGAGGTAGATTATGAGAGCAGTTTGCTAGAGATAAAAAAAAGTAATACCAGAAACAGGATAGCAGTGGTGTGCATGCAGTAATGGAACAGTTCACTTCAGATTAAAATAAGATAATTGGACCATCCTTTCATTATTGATTGCAACCATTCCGGGGTTTTAGTTGATTATATTGACCCTAGTAATTTGTCAAGTACTTGTTTTATTGTTCTCGTCAGAAACAAGAGCCAAGTCATTCTTCTCATCAACCGACTTGTTCACCACATACACTAATATAAACATATATATGCATGTGTATATATTTACACATATATGATGAGTTTCCGTGTACACAGTGATGCTTGAAAACTTTCCCTGAATCCCATTGTGGAACTGAACATGGAACCATGTGGTTGTAAAGCAACTTTCTTAACCATGTGGTTATAACTACACACACAATTTTTTTTTAGAGTACACTATGTTCATAAATAGTGTCAAAATGACAAAAGAGATAAACATATACATGTCCATAGGCATAGAAACAAAATTATTTAAAGATTTTTAAATACTTATAGATTTGTGCTCTAGCTAAGAAATTATTTTTTTATCCTGTTTACATTGTGGTTTATAAAATGGACAAGTCTATCTGAGACTTAGCTTTTGTTTGTTCTTTTTACAAACTAGCCATGTTACTGTTTAACCCTAGGTCAGCTCTGCTGGAAAGGTAATTCCAGCTACGATCACCTTATCTTTTATCTTTTACTTGTCTCAGTCATTTTACTGTGGCCATGCTGGGACACCACCTTGAAGGATTTTTAGTCAAACAAATTGACCACAGAACTTATTCTATCATTCCTTTTGTCAAACTGCTAGGTTACAAGGACTTAAGCACGCATAAAAGCGGTGGTGGGAGACAAACAGATGCAAGGATATGGACACACACACACACATACATACATACATATATATGTGTATATATATATATATATATATATATATATACATACACACACACATATATATATATATATATATGTATATATATATATATATATATGCATATATAT
>NC_068993.1:25267190-25273748 GCF_001194135.2 Octopus bimaculoides
ATATATATATATATCATCATCATCGTTTAACGTCTGCTTTCCATGCTAGCATGGGTTGGACGATTTAACTGAGGACTGGTGAACCGGATGGCTGCACCAGGCTCCAATCTGATTTGGCAGAGTTTCTACAGCTGGATGCTCTTCCTAACGCCAACCACTCTGAGAGTGTAGTGGGTGCTTTTACATGCCACCGGCACAAAGGCCAGTCAGGCGGTACTGGTAACAGCCATGCTCAAAATGGTGTATTTTACGTGCCACCTGCATAGGAGCCAGTCCCACAGCACTGGCAACGACCTCACTCGAATGTCTTTTCATATGCCAGTAAGGCAACGCTGGTAACGATCACACACACACACACATATATATATGTATATATATACCCTCACACATACCAGGCCTCTTTCAATTTCTGTCTACCCAATAATACTCTCACAGCCACCCTTGTACTAACATCTTTTTCCTAGGTATTGTGTGTCAAAGAACACGTCCAGTTAGTCACTCTTTTGAGATGTTTACTTTTGTTTCTAGTTGGTCAGCCAACTATAAAGAGGCTTCTTCATTGGTTTATTTAACCTAGTGATGATGTTGAGTGGAGAATTTTTTTTGCTCATAGCTGCCCTACTCAAGTACTAGGGGAAAATGGATATTTTAGAATGTTTTAACCCATCGATTAGCTACATTTCTTATGCAGAAACTGTTAAAAACATCAATTTCATTGATCAGTGTTATTTCAGTTTTATGATATATTGGTTTAAGGCAGCAAGCTGACAGAATTGTTACCATGCTGGGCAAAATGATTAGCAGCATTTTGTCTGTCTTTACATTCTGAGTTCAAATGCTGCCAAGGTCAACTTTGCCTTTCGTCCTTTTGGTGTCGATAAAATAAGCACCAGTTGAGCCATGGGGCTGATGTAATTGACTTAACCTCACTTTTGAACTTGTTGGCCTTGTGCCAAAATTTGAAACCAATTGGTGCCTAATTCACTTAATTTCTTGAGCAAAAAACTATACAAACCTTTGCATTGTAGATCTAAAAGATATTCTAAGAAATTCACATTAAGCTCACTATGCAACTTCGTTTTTGAAAAAAAACACATTCATATGGAATTGATTTGTTATTATTTAACATTGTTGTACTCAACTACCATAGTTGTATCTTCTATGTCGATATCATTGTCAGATGATGTGAACAATTCCAATTTCTCATCTTTTTCAACATATTTTTTTAATAAAAATGGGTTTTTTTTTTATTTCACGATTTAAAACATTGTATACAAATTTTTATTGTAAATGAAATAATTTATATAAAGTGAAATTATTAAAAATTGCTATTTAAAAATAAAACATCTGAAAGTTGTTTTTTGTTTTTTCTTCTTCATTAAACCTTTCTGAAATAACTGTTCTCTTCTTTGCAAAGTTTTCTTCATACACTATTTACTAATGCAAAGCATGAACATCATAAACTCTCATAAAACTATTGGGTTGACAACTAAGTTCCCACCGTTTTTTTAAATTTTGGAATCTATTTTTTTTGAGAATTCTATTTTTGAATCATTTTGGAACCTATTCTGTTTTTTTTCTAGTTAATTTTAGTTAATTTTTGTTTATTTTCTGATCATTAAAATGGAATGTCAAGTTAAGAAAAAACGAGCATTTTTGACACCTCCTTCTTTTTGCTTTTAATCAAAGTTCTAAGGCCACAAAAGCTGCTTGCGACATTTGTGCCGTGTATGGATAGGGTGCCTTGGCTGAAAGAACCACTCGTGATTGGTATGCCAAGTTCAAAAATGGAAATTTTGACCTCAAAGACGCACCTTGTTCTGGCTGTCCAGTTGAGTTCAATGAAGAGCGATGAAATCAACTTTTGCATGGAAATTCTCTTTCAAATGCCTTGTGCAGAGTTTCATTCAACTCTGATGCAGAATTGAGAGCTTGGTTGGATCAATTTTCCGAGTCGAAATTGGGTGATTTCTACCAACGAGATATTGAAAACCTTGTTGAACATTGGGAAGAAGTTGTAAACAACTAGGATGAATACATTATCGATTAATTAGTTATTTTTTGTTAAAATTTAAATTTTTAAAAACAGCAGGAACTTAGTTGCCAACCTAATAGGTTAATACTTATAAATCTAGACAAATTGTCATTGCCATGACATTCTGCCTAACCTGTTCTTGGTTTAATTTATTATTTTAATGAGGCACTAATTAGAAGTTGTGATCCTTATCTTCTAGTTCAATTCATCACTTCAAGTCACTATTGAAATTTCTTTGAATATCCTTTTAATATGTTCATAAGTTTTACTCCCTCTGAGAGTTGTTATCTTCCTATCAGTTCAATTATACACCATTTTCACAAGTCATAGCTAATATATATTTTTAGCTAGGCTGAAACAATCAGAACCATCTGCATTGTCAATAATGTCTAAAAGTTCCAAACACAAAAGATTTAAAATGTATAGTGACACTTTTTCAAAGGGTCTGTGGATTTCTCTCACTTGCAATGTTTATTTCATGTGCATAATGCATTTAAGGCACAAACATCACAAATTCTCCATTTAAATTGTATAGTTCATAAAAATTTAGCCAGGTTCTTTTACCCAAGACATACTACATAAATTTGTAGTACAAAAATGCCTGAATGGTTTAAGAAGTTTCTTCCAACCATATGGATATGGGTTCAATGCTAGTGCACAACACTTAGGGCAAATATCTTCCATTATAGCCTAAGGCCAACTGAAGCCTGATGAGTGGATTTGGCTGACAGAAACTAAAAGATGATGATGATGATATCATCATCATCATCATCATCATCATCACGATAAATGATGATAAATCATTTTCATCATTTAACATATGTTATCCATGCTGGCATGAATTAGACAGTTTGAAGTAGAAGACTGCACCAGGCTTCACTGCCTTTTTTTGGCATGGTTTTAATGGCTGGATGCCCTTCCTAACAACAACTATCTTACAGACTGAGTGCTTTTTACATGGCACCAGCTAAGTCTGTTTTGACATGGTATTGTCGACTGGATGCCCTTCCAAAATGCCAACCACATACAGTGCGGACTAGATGCTGTTTACATGGCACCAGCACTGGTGAGATTACCAAGTAACTTGCAAGACAGAGATCCTTTGAGAGGTGGGGGACATTGGAGGAGGTGGCCTTGTGCAAGGTGATGAGAGGTGAGAATGTGTCAGAGGGACAGAAACAAGTGTCTTGCTGTAGAAGGGATACATGTTTAGCCAGTCAGAGAGAGTGATCAAGAATGAGAGAGTGGAAGACAGCAAGGGTTTGAGAGCAGGAGAGAGATGGTGGCAAAGTGCCAGGGCATATCCTCAAGGTATGAGGATCAGAAGATAAATGGGTTGGTAGAGTAGAGAGATACAGATTGTGGTGAAGTGACAGGGCATACTCTAAAGGTATTGCCAAGGGTGAATGAGGAGGGAGTAGGGACTTCACATGAATGCAGAGTGTGCAGGGTGAGGAATACAATGACTGGTGAAACTTGGGTATATAGAGGAGGTGGGGAACAACAGGATAGCAATGATACAGTGGAGACACGACTGGGGAGTGAAAAAGAGGAAATATAAGGAAGAGAAGAGATATAGTTTGGCATGCTGAGTTAGGGTGTGTGAAAAATTTTATTCTTACATGTGGGTGGAACACACAGCACTCCCAAAACTCAGTTTGAATGAAGATGGTTTGAGGTTCCCAAGAACCTCATACCATCAGACATCCCAGTCCATTAGTTTGTGAGGTTCAGCATCCTGAGATTGGTTTTCATTAATTTATCTCATGTCCTCCTCTGCCACAGGTGCCACCCTCTTTCAATATATATAACTGTCTTTATACATATTGCATGTCCAAACCAACGTAGTCTTCTGCACAATTTTTCTCTTAGCATATTTGCATTTTGTCATACATGCACATTGACGCAGTATATCTACTGGAGCATACTAGCTTCATTCCTCTCTAGTCTATGCATGCCTTCTGCAGTCATAGCCCACATCTCGCTACCATGGAGTATAGCCATTCATACACAGGTCCTTTTGTTGCTAACAGAGGTAATAGCTCTCTGAACTGCCTCCATCCTGTTCTTATTCCAGCAACAATACTTTCAGCACATCCTCCACCATTCCTAGTTGGTCACCTGGGTAACAGAAACAATCTATAAACTCAAGAGAGCCTCCTGGGTGTTTAAGAGTCGAATTCCCAAGTGTTCTTAGTGCGTATTGTTCCTGCACATCTACCATATATGAAGACAACTTTTTTGTTAATCTACCTGTGATTCCACTGCACCTCTGTTGTGTCCATAGCTTAAATTGGTTGCAACAAATGGAATTACTTCCAACTCCTTTCCTATGTACTGTGCAGGGCCAGATACCTGACAGAAAGAGAGTCTTATCTACTTTCTTGCTAACAACAGCTTTGGTCTTTGCTTGTTAACTTAAGGCCCTTTGATTCCAGATTTTGCTTCTATACCAGGAATTTCTTCTCCAATTCTGCAACAACAGTGAGGTCAGCAGCACAGTCTGGAAGACTATGATGAATGAGTGAACTGAGAACTGAGCCTGGTGAACTCCTACTTGTACGCTAAATTAATCACTGTATTCATGACTGACAGCACCACTATATATAGCTTGTACAGCTTTTACAAGCCACTCATCTACTCTTAAGTTCCTTAGAGATCGCCAGATAACAGAGCAAGGGACTCTATCAAATGCTTTCTCCAGGTTGACGAAAGCCATGTACAATGGCTTGCTTTTGGCCAAATACTTTTGCTTCTGTCTCATTAGAAAGATGGTATCTGTGGTACGCTTCCTGCATCTCATCTAATTTAATTCTTTTCCTAATCAACTGAGCCATAATCCTTTCTGTAAATATACATTGGAGGTTTCTATGGGACAACCTGTTGAGGAACACTGACCAGATCTGTAGATGGTGCAAGGTCCCCTCTCGACCCAAGATAACGTGGTGGTGGATCAATGTTGTTGACAGGGCTAGTAGAGAAAAAAAACAGGCTTGGAAGGACTGGAAGAACGGTGGTAGCAGGGAATTGTATCAGACTGCCAAAGGGAAGCTAGGAGACAGGTTTATTTAACCAGAAGGGAAGCAGATAAGAAAAAATTTGCCAATCTTCTGCACCATGAGGACGAAAGACTTGAGGTATTTCATGTTACAAGACAGTGTGTGAGAAAGAATCATGATGTCGTACGAGAGAAATGTGTCTGCATGGATGATGGTTCACTTGCACTAAATGAGGCAGCAAAGAGGGAGGTTTGGAGATGCCACTTTGAAAGGTTGCTCAATAAAGAAAATGAATGGGAGAAAGAGAGTCTGCCGAATGTCGACCCAACAGAGAGACCAGCTATTCGAATTGACAGTACCTTGGTAGATAAAGCAATTAAGAGTATGAAGACAGGGAAAGTCCCCGGCCCATCAGGAATCACCACAGAGATGCTCAAAATATCTGGTGGTGTTGGCTTTAGCCTAGTCACCCGTATAGTTAACCAGATGATACATGAAGGAGTCATACCTAATGACTGGTATAGCATAGTCAACTGCTACAAAGGTAAAGGTGACGCTTTAGATACAAATAATTACAGAGGTATCAAGTTGATGCATTAGGTAATGAAGGTCATAGAGAGAGGCATAGACCAACTAATTAGGAAGAGAGTCAGTTTAGATGAGATGCAGTTTGGGTTCGTGCCTGGGAAAAGCACCACTGATACTATATTTCTGGTAAGACAGCTGCAGGAGAAATACCTAGCCAAAGATAAACCTCTGTACCTGGCTTTTGTTGACATGGAGAAAGCCTTTGACAGGGTCCCCCAATCCCTTATCTGGTCGTCAATGAGTAAGCTAGGGATAGATGAATGGTTAGTGAGAGCTGTGCAAGCCATGTACAGGGACGCTGTCAGTAAGGTGAGGATTGGCAATGAGTACAGTGAAGAATTCCAGGTAGAGGGGTCCACCAAGGTTCAGTCCTCAGCCCCCTCCTATTTATCATAGTCCTCCAGGCAACAACAGAGGAATTCAAGACAGGATGCCCTTGGGAGCTCCTCTATGCTGATGACTTTGCACTTGTAGTGACGTCATATTGGCGCCAAAAAGCATAGGCGCCATTACTGAATCCTTAACCACGCATGCGTGGGTTTCAACATCGAAGCGTTCCCGCGATTAGACTGTCTCTTACCAAGCCAGACAGTGACCAAGCAAGACGTCTAAGCAAGCTCTCCCATTTGAGTGTGGTTGAACCTAGTTGTCTCTATAACGACACCAGCTCGAAGAACCGTACATCTACATTTCAGGCTACTCTAAAAGCGGACAATTAGAAGCTGTTTTCCTTTTCTACCGAACAATAAATATTTGTTGTTGTTGATCAGTTTGGAGTTTCTGCGTTCAGTTCTCTTCCAATTTAATGTAGGAAAGTTAGGTGTATATCTAAAGATATATAACCCACTCTCCTAAACTCTAATTGCTGAGTCACTATCAGAACTAAAGGAGAAGTTTCAGGTGCGGAAGCAAGGATTAGAATCGAAGGGCCTTAGA
>NC_068993.1:25273848-25274124 GCF_001194135.2 Octopus bimaculoides
AGACCTTTGGAAATATGCTGTGCTTGAGAAGACCCGGCAAGCCAAGTGAGACCATAACCCGTGGCCTATGCCAGGGGTGTAACCAGCCTACTTATGCGTACCTTTCCGTCATTGGACACTAAACTCTACTAGCAAAGACCTGTTGAGGTAAGTGAAATCGAAATCAAATTCAATGACAGCACCGCATGACTGGCATCTGTGCTAGTGGAGTGCTAAGAGCACCATCCGAGCGTGATCGTTGCCAGGGCTACTAACTGGCTCCCGTACCGGTGGCAT
>NC_068993.1:25274134-25275544 GCF_001194135.2 Octopus bimaculoides
GTGATCGTTGCCAGGGCTACTAACTGGCTCCCGTACCGGTGGCATGTAAAAAGCACCATTTCAAGCATGATCGTTACCAGCATCGCCTTACTAGCACGTGAAAACCAACATTTGAGCGAGGTCATTGCCAGTGCCGCTGGACTGGCTCCTGTGCAGGTGGCATGTAAAAAATACCATTTGAGCGAGGCCGTTACCAGTACCGCCTGACTGGCCCTTGTGCCGGTGGCATGTAAAAAGTACCCACTACACTCTCAGTGGTTGGCGTTAGGAAGGGCATCCAGCTGTAGAAACTCTGCCAGATCAGATTGGAGTTTGGTGCAGCCATCTGGCTCGCCAGTCCTCAGTCAAATCGTCCAACTCATGACAGCATGGAAAGCGGATGTTAAATGATGATGATGATGATATATGATAGATGAGCAAAAACAAGAAAAAATACAAGAGGGACAAGTTTTCACAAATGTGTTATTAGTCTCATACTTGAAAAAGGAAATCAGAAAAAAGAAATGGTTAATAGAAAGAGGGGATGAAGGAAGAAAGGATGTATATGTGTGTGTCTCCTTATCTTGAGATTATGCGATAGCTGCAAATGAGTGTCACCATAAAACAAGCAGATGAGATATTGCTTGTTTGAAAACAGTTGACTATTGGCAACAGGAAGGGCATCCAATTGTAGAAAGTTTGCCTGTAACAAGTGTACATTAAAACGATGATGAAGACGACTATGATAGCTATTAAAAGAATGTTCCATATTTGGGGAACCAGTTATATAGCATTGCATGTTAATTTGGTAATTAAAATATGTAGTAATAGTAACGTAGGTATTGCAAAGCAATGTTTGATGATATAAGGGAGGTAATAAATAATTATTACCATATAACAAGTTGTACTTGTCCAATTTGGTCTCAATACTTATTTTGAACCTATACTCACAATTATACTTGTGCATAGAAGGATCTTTAAAGTTTATATGATATACTAGCAGTATAGCCCGGCGCTGCTCGGGATCAAGCTAGGATTATTAAATGATCAAGTGCTTTATTTCAAACCAAAATAAGTAACATGGACATCAGATTTGAGCGAAATCCGTTGAAATTGGTTTGGCTGAAAATGGTTTGCTGGCAATTTGATTGGGAAATCCCATAAGGAATCAGTTTATTGGTTATTTCCACTCATTGACTGTTTTTTTTTTAAAGTTGCATTAGAGATCTGCATAGGAAAAGGTTGATCTGAAGGTTTGCATTGGGGATGTGAATTGGAGTAACTTAGGAAAACTTACCAACAGCCTTAACCAAAAAATAAGGGGCCTGTCCCTTCTAGGTTAACTCTAATCCTAAACCCTAACCCTAACACCAACCCTAATCCTAACCCTAACACCCTAGTGGAAATCGTTCGGGTGTTAATCTGAAAAAT
>NC_068993.1:25276207-25282461 GCF_001194135.2 Octopus bimaculoides
GCGCGTACGCACAGATTTGACTTCGCCATGTCAACAAACTTCAAAATTGGTTAAAGTTTATCGATTTTTACAGTTATACGCGGGTACCTCTGAGAGAGAAAGTTCACTAAAATGCACATAGGGTCATTCCGAATCTTCTCCAAAAATTGGAGCGACATGCGTGCTAATTTGTAGACGTGCATAAACCACATTCACGTACACACACACACAAAAATCCTCTGTTTTATAGATATTGATAAGGTGGTTGGGGTCTAAAGCCATGCATCAAAACATTTCATTTATATTATTAAAGCAGAAGTGTTAGCACATCAGGCAAAATGCTTAGCAGCATTTCATCCGTCTTTATATTCTGAGTTCAAATTCAGCCATGGTTGACTTTGCCTTTCATCACTTTGGGGTCAATAAAATAAGTACCCGTTGAGTACTGAGGTCAATACAATTGACTTACCCACTCCCCTAAGTTGCTGGCCCTGTGCCAAAATTTGAAACTGTTATTATTATTCATTTTGTTCATCATGTATAAGTACGTGTTCATTATTTTATTCAATTTTAGAAAAATTGAAACATGTCTTAAACAACTATGGGGTGTATTGAGCTTATTTTGCGTGTGACTTTCGGACATCTCAATATTGGCCAGATTTCTCCCATTCTATTCCTCTTTCTTTTTTCTTGCATTTATGACAAGGAGGTACATTTCCTACCTGGTCAATAAGATTGTGCTCTCCCAAAAAGGACATCGCTTCATCTTCACTTGAGATTATTTTGTAAAAGTCTCTCGCCAGCATGGTGCTAGTGTGAACAACTAAATGGGCTAGAATTAATTGAAGGCCACAAGTGGGTTGTTTGGTAGAGTGCATTGTCATTTACGGTAGGTTGCAAATAGCAAGGTCGATATCATATGATAGTAGCACCACATTTGATCACCAAATATTGGAATATATAAATTCCTTATATTGGTACAAACTTACAAATTTGTAAAGGAAGACTGCAAGCAATATAATTGCCTGATAATTCATGAATGCTATTTTTTTGTCTCTTGTGCATCACCCCCACCACAAAAAAAAACTGTGATGCTAAGCAATGATAGTCATTCTGGATCACATCAGTACTTTTTGATAAACGTCAGTATGGAAAACTTAAAGTAAATTGATGGGACAAATGATAATAAGATCCACCAACCTATCTAGGAAGGCAATAACTCCAAACAAGAACTGATGCAAACTATGACAATCTGTCCAATCTAAGCTAGTATGAAATGGGAGATAAAATAATGATGAAATGAAACCTGATGTTGATTGGTAGGTTCAGAAAAGATTTAACCAATACTGCCTTAAAATGATGCTGAGAGATTACAGAGAATATGTATTTTATTTCATAACATCAGTTAATAAACATGACATGTAAAATCTTGTAGACGTGTACAGTAATTCAAAATGATTTAAACGCACAATTCAGACGAGCATTATTTTACAATTTATTTCATTTATAGATAGACTTGTTTTAGTACATTTGAACATTTTCATTGTTGGAACAGTAACTTTTCAGCCTTTGTAAAGGATTCTCCTTTCTACAATTGACCACTCAACCTTAATTAAGTGCACATCTATAACACTATTATAGCTATAGTGACCTTTGATCTTCAAAGTTAATATTCAATGCAATTCCTTAAGACATTTCAAACCAATAAGTGACTGATTAGAATTTTGCATTGATTTCAATTATCAAATGTAGACTCACATATCATCAAAGTACACCGTGTATAAAACTAGGATCCACCAAACAAATAACAATTAGTTGCTGGAATAGTAGCTTTGAGGTCACATTGTTATATATTATGTTGTAACCCTAGATAGGGCACAAAGCTTTTTTGACAAATTCAGCTTGGCCAAGGACAAGTACAAAAACATACTTGGATGATTAGCAGTAAGAAGGGACACAACTATCCTTGTCTGGTTATTAAACACCTTTTTCATGTGATGTCCTGCTAAGGAATAAACTAAGAAATGTAGAATAGGGCATCACATGAAAAAGGAGTCTAATAATCAGACAAGGATAGTTGAGTCCTTTCTTATTGCTAATCATTCAAGTATGGTTTTTGTACCTGTTTTCAGCCATATATATATATATATATATATATATATATATATATATATATATATATACATACACACACATATACATTTGTATGTATAAAACAGGATAAGTGACATGGTAGAGTGATAAAAACATTGAAACACTGCATGAGAAAAAAAATAAAAATTGAGCTGAGCCTAGAAATAACTGTCTGAAGAAGACAGCTAAAGAGTGTTGTAGGATGAATAAATTCAAACTCAATGCAGGACAAAAATGCACAAAATGAAGTTCATAGAACATAAACTTTAAATTACTTCATCAATAAGCCATAAAAGAAAATTGTTACATTCAGCTGTAAAAGTATTTGCTTTAATGATATACAATTTCATAAAACTTATCTCACCCCTGCTATCTTGAAATAATAGATATAACCCATTAAAAAAAATACGCCTATCAGTACCAATTAGTTGATTTTTTAAAAGTAATCAGGTCATTTGAAGACCTGATCAAACTCATAAGAATACTGATAACTTGATACTATAATGGAATAAAATAAAAATAGAGGTAAAATTGTGAAAGAAAAATAAGGAAACAACCTGCAATGTTTCATGTATAATTAATGTTAAACCCAGCTGAGAGAAGACAGTCAAATCAATGAGGACAATATGGAAAGGAATTCTTGTTCCAGACACACCAAGGAATTACTTCTCTTTCATCAGTTAAATGTTTTAATAACGGTATTTAGTAGAATAATCCTTTGGTGAGACAACAAGACCACGTCCCTTTCTTGCCCCTCGATACACAGTCTCAACAATATCAATGAATTCCTGACAATCTTCTAAGGCCCAGTTGATCTTATTGTTGTTACCAGTCCCTAAATCAATCATGATATGCTTATTACGATAGAAAAACATGACCGTGCAAGGGTCATACAACTCATACATCTTGTTGAAGTCAGGAACTTCAGTAATGTCTACAAGATAGATTACAACAAAGTTTTTGATTTTTTCAGCACATTTATAAAGTACTTCATCCATAACCATGCAGGTGGGATCCCAGTCGTGACCAAACCGGATGACAACAACACGATCCTCCTCTGAGAGAATGGCCTGGTCCACTTGCCAGCCATTGTGGAGATGAGGTAACATATACGACATTCTGGCTGGATTATTTTGTTTTACTTCTTCAAAGCCGACATAGAACACTGCAAAAGAAAAAAAAAATAATAAATACAGAATCAAAGAACTATAGTTCTTATTTTAATGTCCATATGCAGCCATGGAAAATTGTTGGACCAAAATAAATGCTACAATACTTGAAGTTCATAAAACCAGGAGGTGGGTTTTTTTGTATGTTAAAATAGGTTGGATGTGTTCCTCTTTCTTATAAATTACTGGTTTTAAACCTAATCCCATGCTGACAATGCCAGATAATAATAAAGTATAACATCAACTTACATTTGCAGGGTTGAAAATAAAAGCAATTCTTTGCAATTGTTACAGTGTAACAAGATTTTTGTTCTCGGATAGCAACTGTTGTTTCCTATTTGCTTACCTTCAGAAAGTATGAAAAATGGCTAATATTTTCTTCAAACTTTGCTTCTGCTACATTTATTCAAACCCCAAAGAATCCCTCTCAACATATGACTATGATGCTCCCCAACTACTCCTGCTCATGAACAGAGTTGCACATATTGTCAGCCACTAAAGGACATGTTCAACTGGTTATGGTTAATCAACTGACAAGCAAATTTGTGGTATTGAGCAGAATATTTGTTACAACAATAGTTCTGCTTTAGCAACTCAGCACTGAATCTGTCTGAAATGTATTGGAAAATACGTCAGTTCAAAACGTTGATGTCCAGGTCACGAAAACAAAGTTTGAAGAGAATAGTGGTCATTTTCTTTTTAATTTCTAGATAGAAGCAAATAGGAAATAACACTTACTGACCAAAGACAAAATAAATAAATAAAAATCTTGTTACAGTGTAATGCCACTAAACTACTTCCTTTAATTCAAATCCAAATAATTTAATCTACTCAAATTTATTTTTAAAGTACATATTTACAAGGAAAATTTCATATTTTTGAAGTATTTACAGTAAAAATTTCATAATTTATTTTTAAAGTATTTACAATGTAAATTTCCAAGTTACAATAGTAATTCATACACAATATTACATAATGATGGTAGAAATCAAAACAGATTCATAAAACTTAGTTATTAAAGTAGCACTTATATCTGATGGCAAATAAACTATCTCTGATTGTCTAGATTTGAATTTATTGGTATTGACAATCATGTGATACCAAAGGAAACAATATATAGATGTGGGCATAACTACAGATTTCTGTCCACCCCTGACTTTGGATGATCATAACTTTCAGAAAAATGGATATTCTTTTAATGAAATTTTCTACGAATATGTATTATATCATGTAGATTCCGAATATACAAATTTTGGGAGGAAAAGTGTTTTAGGAGGTGGTGGGGAATTTTGGAAAATTCACCGGAGTCCAATTCATCTTAACTTTCAAGAAAATGTATATTTTTTAATGAAATTCTCTACAAATATACCTCGGACTATGTAGATTCAGAGGACACATGCAATTAAAAAAGTTCAAACGGGGAATTATTCCATTCAATATCATGTTTATTATAGAGATTATGTAACAAACTGGGAATTCACTTAAAGAGAAAACAAAAATCATATGCAACAGATAAGTCGTCTTAATAACATATTTCTGTGTACCAGACCTTTAGCTGTTATGTTTAGCACAACGAATTTTCTGGTGAGGGCTTCATTTGCCTTCATTGCCTGCTTGTTCCTTCAGTAGAAATCTACGGATGCACAAATGCACAAAATGAAACAAATGTGGACGACTTGTTCTGAAACACTCCCGAGTGGGGAACAGTTCTCAAAAATAACCCCAATTCTTTCCCCCCTAAATTCCTATGTCCTTGGAATCTACATAGTCCGAGGTATTTTTGTAGATAGTTTCATTAAAAAATATCCATTTTCTTGAAAGTTAACACGAATTGAAATGGACTCCGGTGAATTTTCCGAATTTCCCCACCCACACCCTCCTAAAACACTTTTCCCAAAAATTTTGTATATTCGGAATCTACATGATAAAACACAAAACAAAGTAGAAAATTTCATCAAAAAATATCCATTTTTCTGAAAGTTATGATAATCCAGAGTCGAGGTGTGGGGACAGAAATCTGTAGTCATTCCTAGATATGCTAGTTTTAATATATTTAATGCAGAGAGTATTAAAAACCTAAATATCTGGTGAGCATAAATAAATAAATATGAACCAATAACTAATATTACTTCCTTTTTCATGCAAGCATGAAAGACAATTTTGTACATATTTTGGTTATATTTTAACTTCATCTGCAAAAGTATAGTCCATAGTATCCTTGCCAAAGGCAAAAAATATCTGAAAGTGAAATATCATACATTGTCTTCTTTTTGTTTTTTCTTCTTCTTCTGCTGGTTGTGAGAAACTGGCAGACAACTGAGACTGCATCAAAGCAGAGAACGGATTCAAATTTTGGCACAGGGTCAATAGTTTTTGAGGGGATGGGGAAGTCGATTGTCTGGTACTTATTCTATCGACCCCGAAAGAAGAAAAGCAGAATTGTAGGTCATAGCGTAAAGATAGCTGAAATGCCTCTAAGCATTTTGTCCGTCGAGCTAACGGTTGTCAGCCAATTCGAGGCAGATAAAGATTTCTAACTTCAGTATTTATCTTATTATACACTGCACAAAGTATGTAACTAAGTACTACAAAGCATGGTTACCAACACTTTATGGATCCCACCAACGAAGCTTCTAAAGTTTAGAGTCTAAATCAGTGGTTCTCAACTGAGGTCCAGATAAGATGGGGTGGGGGTCAACAGTCGTATTTTAGCAGCCTATGAAAAAGTTTTGCTTCAAAAGAGGTATTTATTGCAAGAAACAACTAGATTTAGGTTTCTTTCTATAATGCTTTACATACTTCAACATGTTTCCGGCCTCTGAAACATGTTCTCTTTGAGGGTGCTACTTCAAATCTACACAAAAGAACGTGAGAAAAAGCAAAACAGGAATTTCGAAAGAAGCCTATAAACAGCTTTTAAATGTGGAATGGTTATCGGAGTCCACCAGAATAAAATAGTAATCAAAGGGGTCC
>NC_068993.1:25282903-25284497 GCF_001194135.2 Octopus bimaculoides
CGATAACCATTCCACATTTAAAAGCTGTTTATAGGCTTCTTTCAAAATTCCTGTTTTGCTTTTTCTCACGTTCGTTTGTGTAGATTTGAAGTAGCACCCTCAAAGAGAACATGTTTCAGAGGCCGGAAACATGTTGAAGTACGTAAAGCATTATAGAAAGAAACCTAAATCTAGTTGTTTCTTGCAATAAATACCTCTTTTGAAGCAAAATTTTTTCATAGGCTGCTAAAATACGACTGTTGACCCCCACCCCATCTTATCTGGACCTCAGTTGAGAACCACTGATTTAGACTCTAAACTTTAGAAGCTCCCTTGTTGGCTTCGTTGGTGGGATCCATAAAGTGTTGGTAACCATGCTTTGTAGTATTTAGTTACATACTTTGTGCAGAGTGGAGGTGCAATGGCCCAGAGGTTAGGGCAGCGGACTCGCAGTCATAAGATCACGGTTTCGATTCCCAGACAGGGCGTTGTATTTATTGAGCGAAAACACCTAAAGCTCCACGAGGCTCCGGCAGGGGATGGTGGCGAACCCTGCTGTACTCTTTCACCACAACTTTCTCTCACTCTTACTTCCTGTTTCTGTTGTGCCTGTAATTCAAAGGGTCAGCCTTGTCACACTGTATCATGCTGAATATCCCCGAGAACTACGTTAAGGGTACACGTGTCTGTGGAGTGCTCAGCCATTTGCACGTTAATTTTACGAGCAGGCTGTTCTGTTGGTAGGATCAACTGGAACCCTCAATGTCGTAAGCGATGGAGTGCCAACTTTGTGCAGTATAAATACTGAAGTTAGAAATCTTTATCTGCCTCGAATTGGCTGACAGAACCGTTAGTGGCATTTCGTCCATCTTTACGCTATAACCTACAATTCTGCCTTTCTTCTTTCAGGGTCGATAGAATAAGTACCAGACAATCGACTTCCCCATCCCCTCAAAAACTATTGACCCTGTGCCAAAATTTGAAACCGTTCTCTGCTTTGATGCAGTCTCAGTTCTATCTGCCAGTTTCTCACAACCAGCAGAAGAAGAAGAAAAAAAGACAATGTATAATATTCCACTTTCAGATATTTTTTGCTTTACTTCGGCAAGGATACTCTGGACTATACTTTGCAGATGAAGTTAAAATATAACCAAAATATGTACAAAATTGTCTTTTGTGCTTGCATGAGAAAGGAAGTAATATTAGTTATTGATTAATATTTATTTATTTATGCTCGCCAGATATTTAGGTTTTTAATACTCTCTGCATTAGATATATTAAAACTAACATATCTAGGAATAACTACAGACTTTTACACCTATTACACTATTTCTTTTTATTGTTTTTGTGCTCGGGTCAAACGCTTTAGTTTAACCCCCACTTTAATTTCACATGAATTATTTTGTCATATTACTACGGGAAATTACTCCGAAAGAAATCTTTGCAGAACGGTGAATAGATTGATTACATTATGTTATCGTAGTTTTGTGAGATTTGGCTGTTATTTCTGCTTGAAGGCCTGAGGGTATATATTCTTTTTTTTTTCTGTTGAAAAATTGAAATTTTACAAACGAATTTTTTTCAGAATCGTAATCTTCGTATTTTTCTACGTATT
>NC_068993.1:25284654-25312581 GCF_001194135.2 Octopus bimaculoides
CGGATCCTCCATAACCAAAAAAAGTGGGATTCTGTAAAAAAAAAAAAATCAATATATATCCATTTTACTGGAAGTTATGATGGAAAAATCGGATCTTGTGAAATTCTCCGAAAGTCCCCTCCCCAGGGTCATCAGCGCGCATTTTTTTTTTTTCATATTCGTTTTCTACATAGTTGTTAACACCCACCAGGCTGAGTTTTATTTTTATTTTTAGTTCCCGGGTGAAGATCTTTATATTGACCAATTTTTACACTTTCACCCACACGATTTCCACTAAGAAAAAAAAAAAACTCGGACTGCTTGCGTGGAATCAAGTACCATGACCTCCTCTCGTACGGGTGAAAGTATCAAAATTTACCGGTAAAAAATGGTTGAAAACCACTAGTCTAAAGAGCCATCCGGCTTGCTAGAAATAGCAGTCAAATCTCCCTCAAACCTGAGTCGGATAATGTGCTACGACTAGACGCACTCAAATGATAGGTCTCTTCAATTAGACCTATCCTTGGGGCAACAAGCAAGTAAATTTTAAGTGGAGAAGAGATGAGAAATAGTGACAACCATACCTTTTTCAAGAGCACTTGTAAGACTAAAGATGAAATCAAGGTGCCAGAATAGTTTCAACACATACGATATAGAATCCCTAATACCTTGTATATTGTTTTAGCTGTTATACTATTATTTTGCTTCGAGCCAATCCTGAACCTACAAGGAACCTGATGAAAAATATATTTCAACCGTGACCATCACGTTTACATTATCCAATGGGTCTTGTTTCGTTAAACAAAGTAAAGTACATTCGAACGTTATCTCTAGCAGGTCCAGCGGCTGGCATAGAGGTTCCCAATGGTTATTTAATTATACGTATATGTTATGTAAAGAGAAATATTGTTCAAAAGGTTCATCTCAATAGAAAGTAAACATTATCGAGTAAAGCATAAACAAACATTAATTCTTACCTTTTAATCAAGAACATGACACTACAACCGGAAGTCGCTATAATGGTTACTAATACCGACGGAAATAAATTCAGTGTTAAAAGATTATATTTTATTTTACATTACTGTAGATATATATTTGAATTACTTTTTAGTCAACACAATAAAATATGGCAAAATCAATTTTGGCATTTATTTTTTCTACTTTTGATTTAAATATTTTTCGGTTTCATTTTAATATACATTTCTTTTTATTTTTGTATTCACTTCTGACTCAACAACATGGCAGCCATCTCGAGGGCAACTGTTGTCCAGCTTGGACAAATTGGTCAGTAATTTTGCTATAGAGATATATATTTATTTAAATATGTTCTGAATGTTTATAGAATATCTAGTATTCTCTTTTGCTATATCCTATTTAACTACAATCAATGATTAGGACAGTCTCTATCCTCGCTCGTCCTCCAACAACTTTGTTATGAATGTTGTCCTTTCACTCGCCGCTTTTCATTCAGTTATTTTCGGCGACTTAGTTCTTTTTATCTTCCAATTGTAAATACCTTTCGGGCTCTAAAATGATTATTTCTAAATAGAAATCTCATTATTAGCGAATATATTTCTAATCTATTTTTGCTTATATTTCAACCAAGAATCTTTCCAAATTTGAAGGTCATTCCAGGTGTACAGAGAGCAATGTTTATATACATATTCCATATTTATTTTTTTGTATTCCTCAGCCATCAGTTCATATTTCTTTTCAGTCCGGATATCACAAACTTATCTTTTCGTTTTGAATTTTTGATCATACTTCACACAATTTACAGCTAATATCTTCTAATTAATCGGTCGAGACAATCACAATATTTTATCTCTGACGTGATTCTGAAGCACCATCCTGGAGGGTTTAGTCGACCAAATCAACCCAAGTACTTGCTTTTAAGCTTGGTACTTATTCTATCGATCAAGTTACGGGGACGTAGACAAACACCAGTTGTCCGGCGGTGGCCTTACACAAACACACACACGTGTGTATATGTCTGTCTGTATGCATGTATTTATGTATGGGCAAGTTTCTTCTACTATAGCCTCGAGCCGACCAAAGCCTTAGTGGATTTGATAGACGGAAACTGAAGGAAGCCTGTCATATATATATATATGTATGTGTGTGTGTGTATGTATTTGTGTATCTGTTTGCCCACCACCATCATCGCTTGACAACGATATTGATGTGTTTCCTTTCCCGTAACTTAGCGGTTTGGCAAAAGAGACTGATGGAATAAGTTCTAGGCTTTCAAAGAATTAGTTGTGGGGTCGATTTGCTCGACTAAAGGTGGTGCTCCAGTATGGCCGCAGTCAAATGACTGAAACAAGTAAAAGGAAAAAGAATATATATGCGTAGGCTTGAAAAAAATGAAGCTACTATACTTCACTGGATGTGTAATGTCAGTGTGCAATACACGACAGAGTGTCAGCGCCCCAAGAGAAAAGTTGGACATAAGAAGCATGGTGTGCAAGAGAGATGACTGCTGGTTTGGTCATGTGTTGTGTATGGATGAGGACAGCTGTATGAAGAAGTGTTGCACCCTAACAGTGGAGGGAATTTGTGGAAGAGGTAGACCCAGAAAGACATGGGATGAGGTGGTGAAGCACAACTTTTGAACGTTGGATGTCACAGATCCAGTGACAAGCAACCGAGACCTTTGGAGATATGATGTGCTTGAGAAAACCCGGCAAGCCAAGTGAGATCGTGGCCTATGCCAGTGGTGCGATGCGATGCCCTTCAATCATCAGGCAATATGCCATGCCTGTGAAGACCTGTTGAAGCAAGTGAGATCGTAGTTGTGCCAGTACCGCCTGACTGGCACCCATGCTGGTGGCACGTAAAAAGCACCATTCGAGCATGACTGATGCCAGTGCCCCCTGACTGGCTCCTGTGGCAGTGGCACATAAAAAGCACCATACAAGCATGGTTGACGCCAGTGCTGCCTGACTGGCTCCCATGCCAGTGGCATGTAAAAAGTATCCACTACACTCTCAGAGTGTTTGACATTAGGAAGGGCATCCAGCTGTAGAGACCTTACCAAATCAGATTGGAGCCTGGTGCAGCCTCCCAGCTTGCCAGTTCTCAGTCAAACTGTCCAACCCATGCCAGCATGGAAAGTGGGCGTTAAACAACAACGATGATGATGATGATATATTATGACTAGCTTCCACATTTCTCTCTTCCAAATTGGAACTGAACCTGAAACCACGTCTGTGCCTATGTCATAATTAAGAAAAAATATGTATTATAAACTCAAATTATGGTTAATTAAGATGTGTTAGGTGATATTGGAGTATAACTGCTTATACTTTTGCAAACTTTAGCTTATTCTATCAATACAAAATCTATATTTTGAAAAAAAAAAAAAAAAGCAAAAAATAAACATGTTCCAACTGAAAATATTTCCACACCAATCTACTACACGTTATAGGAGAATCAGTTATTGCAAATCAATATCACAATCTATTAAATTGTCCCAAAACATTTCATTATCAATTTTAAAATTGTTTTCCTTTTTTCAATTTCAGGGCAACACATCCCTCCAGTATTTGGCTGTGTGTATGTTAATAAGAGAAATGCTAGCAGTGGTACAATGGCTGCAATGAAAAGAGGGCGTGGTGGACGTTCCTCATTCAGTGGAATTGTTGCAACAGTGTTTGGAGCAACTGGCTCTTTAGGGAAACATGTTGTGAATAAACTTGGTAAGTGTTGATCTCCATTTCCAAGGCAACTTTGTAATCTGTGTTTGTCTTGGAATTAGCTTCTCTATACTTTCTTACATTTTATTTTACCTCATCACTTTTTATTTATCTAATCAGAATCTAATTAAATTTCATTTATGAAATTTATTTAATATTTGGTTAAAATATTCAGGGCTGAATATGACTTAATAAATAAAGCCAACGAAGACTTAAGAAACATTGTTAATAGAACAGCTTATACTCAGAAATAAGAAACATTTTATATAGTAATTTTATTATTTTAGTAAAAACCATTAAGTATAGAAACCTAACTGGCATTTACTATATTTGCTTTGCCTTAGATGTAAAGTATATGGTTACAACTATCAGAAAGACATTTACACTTATTTAGTTATAATGATGAGATTAATTATTCTGTTAGAAAAATATCTCCTTCACAGCAGTTAACCCTTTTGGTCTCTTGTCAATAGAATCTCTACTAACTCTGAGGAAGTGTCCTTTCCTCCATTTCTTAGCAATGATGATTTTGTGAGCAGTACTTCACAGAGAAAGCTTCAATGTTTGCTACTTGCATTGCATCCAACTCCTCGCAGCACACACTTAATAAATCTCTTGTAAAACCATCTCATTCCACTCCACCAGGCTCACCACTATGTACACATATGCAACAAAAGTGACAGTACTTCAAGTTACTTCAAATCAACATCACCAGCCCAAATAATGTTCCTTCTACTATTCTCTAACAATGTGCCCCTGAGCTAGTCCCCATATTTGCCAATGTCTTTAATCTTTGTCTATAAGGATATATCCATATATTTGGAAACAAGTATCCCATTCTTATGAAGGTCAACTTCACCTTCTCTGTCAACTACTGTCTTACTGCACTCATTTTCAGAATCTCCAACATGGTGACAGTTGCGTTATTACCCTCAACATCAACAAAACTTTTAACTGTGTCTGGCACACAAATCTTCTGTCAAAACTGCACACTTATGGACTCCATCTATCTCTCAACTCTTGAATTGGTAGCTTCCTGTGAGATCACACTATTACAACATATACTCATGGAACTCTCTCTGGCCTACACAATATCAGCTCTGGCATGCTTTAGGGTTGGGCTTTGTCCCTCACACTCTTCTTCAGTGACCTACTCACTGTTACCTCCAACAAAGTACACTTCTGTACAGATGAGAAAACCTCTCGTTCTTTCATGATCTGTCACACTGAGTGTTGTCCACATGCAACCCAGACATCATGGATCCAAATCTGTATTGAATCCATGAACAAAGATTTCAAAAATATCTTCCATTGAAATCATACGACTCTTGTCTCCTTCAACAGCAAACAAAAACACGTTCATTGCCTATATCAAAACACTATCACATCATAATCATGGATGCTCTCTCCGAAAGACTGCATCCCAAACACTGATTTTTTTTTTTCCCCAGAACCAAAATCTGCTTCATTTTCTAACTACAAATTCTTCTGATTGGGTAACAGTTTTAGAGTTGGCATATTAGACATAATTTTGTCAAAGAAATGGATTTAAAGTAATTAAGGTAGTTAGAATGTGTGGCAGAATTATGATGTTTGGACTAGGGATAGACAACACAACACTAACAGATGCACCACAATAAGACTGTCATATGAACTAAAGAGCTGATGGCTTCTCTTATGTATATTGAAACTATGGTTATGGTACATGAGCTGAAGAGGAGTCAAGGTTATCAGAGTTCTGTGATGCAAATGACCTTACCATTTGCAATATTAACTTCAGGAAAACTGATCAATCTTGTGATCACATGTCACTCATGTCAGGTGATCATGCTAGCTAGATAAATTTCCAACTCACTAGTAATGGACTGGACAGATTGTTGTGTCTTTCGCTGGTGTAAAATGTACACAGCAAGCAATTGATGTCATCAAAGTAAGAGCTAGATGGACCTTGAGGCAATCTGGAAAAGGAAGATATGGAAGCTAAAGATCCTTCAAGTTCAAAACTTCTAGGTTAATTATAAGAGGAGATAGAGACTTATCACATAGATGACAACTTTGAGTTTCTATAAGATACTCTACTGTGAGACACAGACTAGATCTGTGGATGGTAGATTGAGCCAGTAAACCTAAGTGATAGGCTTAGAAAGAAAAAAAGGAGTTAGAAATATCTGGAAACAAAGAGTGCAGCAGAACGTAAGAAAATTATCAATGTTCTGTGATGTGAGGATCTGGATCAGATGTGTGAGATGTTCTGGTTATTGTCATCAAAGTGTGTGTTTATAATGGTAGTGGTATACTAGCCCACATTGCCACTGAGAAGAATGAGACAGTAATATTACCATAGCTAAATGAGAAGGAAAACAGAAAAAGGTAACTCTAAATAAATCCCACAGTGGGACCAGCTGTTGACAGTGACAGCTCTGTGATTGAAAAGGCTGTAAAAAGGATCTGAAAAATAAGGGAAGTAACTGGGTCATGGAGAATAATCACAGACGAGACTTACGCTTGTCACATAATTAGTCATGTACTACAAAAAGAAGTCATTCTTAGAGGAGATGGGAGATGACAAGTGCACCGAGTGGCTCTTGCTATGCTAGAGAAGACTTGCCCAATTATATCAAATATGAAAAATGGATGATGATAAAAAGAATAACAACATTGTCTTTAGTCAATGGATCAAAAAAATGTTATGAATAAAACTGAGTATTAATGTGTAGTTCGAAAAATTCAGAGATCAGGAAATTGTTGGAGCACAAAAGAGAGCAAAACGTTCTGGTTGATGATAGTGCAGTGGGCTTATTCGAATGGAGATGGAGAGCAGCTTGTTATGATAAGTATTGTTTCTGGTTATGGAAGCAGGGAAAAGACGGAAAATTTCTGCACTGCTAACAGTGGATATAATATTTTGTAGGTAAGATTGGCTCTCAAGTCATTGTACCATACAGGGGCGAGGCTTATGAAGTGTTGCGACTCAAACTATGTGGTGACCTTGGACAGATTCTCTTCTTTGTATGTATATTTTATGTCTTTATAAAATTCTATTGTTTCATAATTGTCAGATCTAAATATTTATATTTAAATAGTTTGAGTTAGAGTTTATTTTTTCTTTAACATTTCTTTGTGTGTGTTTTTATTCTGTTTTATTTTATTTTTACTGTAACATCTTAATTCAAAAATGAAATTCTTAACTTCATTTTTTACTGAAGTGTGACAAAATTCTCTTGGAGTTTTACCACATAGCTACTGTTTCAATCACATGTAACCTAGTCAAAAATATATTTTATTATTGTTGTATAAGTTTTATGATAGATATACAATAGTTCTAACTTCCTTCTGAACTTAGTATAACTCTTGTGATTTCTCTCATGCTTGGTAGCCATACAGCTTGAAGGATGATGAGTCTGTCCAAAAAGTCATGAAGTATTCTAATGTTGTCATCAATATGGTCGGGCGTGACTGGGAGACAAGGTATGTATCTAAAATAATGTTTCTAATATAATTTGTGTTCTGTAAGGGCATAAGTTTCTACACTTCAGCTATTTTAGTGTTGTCTATCATCTTTCTTAATATCTTCTTCTATAATTCATACTTTCGACTTCGCTGCTTTCTTTTCGTCATGTTAAATATGTTTGTCTACAGTATAATGGCTGAGTGGTTAGAGCATCAGGTTTATAATCATGAGGTTGTGAGTTTGATTCCTGGATCTGGCAGTATGTTGTGTTCTTGAGCAAGACACTTTATTTCACGTTCCAGTTCAACATCACTGGTGCCAAGTTGTATCACCTTTGCCTTTCCCTTGGACAATATCAGTGAATGACCGAAGGGGGGTCTTTTTACTCTACAATACTGTATTTTAGGCAGGGGCTAAAGATAGTAGGGTGGGGATAATATAATTAATGTTTAACTTATACCATTGCTAATTAGTTGGTGGACAAAAATGTAGGAGTTTTGTAAATGAGATTGTTCAGAAATCATTGATACCTCTCTTGTAGACACTGGCCCTCATGCTGGTGGCACGTAAAAGCACCCACTACACACTCGGAGTGGTTGGTGTTAGGAAGGGCATCCAGCTGTAGAAACTCTGCCAGATCAGATTGGAGCCTGGTGCAGCCATCTGGTTCATCAGTCCTCAGTCAAATTGTCCAACCCATGCTAGCATGGAAAGCGGACGTTAAACGATGATGATGATGATGTTTTCTCATCATTGTTATTTTATTGCCTGTATCAATTACAGGTGGATATATTTTTTACATTTGATAAAATAAGAAAGAGGAGAGGTTTTCTTGACTGTAGAGTTATAAGAAAATGACAAGCCAAGTACAAATCTGTAGAGTCACTGCATTGCCATTATGCTGGGAATTATAATGGTTCAATCTTTGAACCATCTTAAAATTCAGCATATATTTAAATCTGAATGCTATGATTCTGTAAAATATTGAAATGCTTACAACTGACTGGTACCAACTATAGGTGATATTAAGTTAAGAGAAATATTTGTTGGGATGTGAGGAGACCAAAATAAAATAACAATTGACAACAAAAAGCTAACTTTATACAGGGATATTGTGTAATGTGTGTAGGAAGCTATGTTGATTACCAAGGCTGTGAATCATGTAGTGGTAAACATTAGTGAAACAAAGTTGTGGTAACCTTGACCATGAAATATACTGTAATGGTAATCATAGTGGTGAAAAATATGTAGGTAAAAACAGAGATAATAGTAGTAACCATGCCAATGAACTGAGATAATAACAGTACCCATGACAATGAAACATAATAGTGGTAATCATGATTGTTACTACAGCAGTGAATGTTATCGCAGTTGTAGCCATTGCAATCAAAAATATAAGATATAACCAAGCTATTGTCTGACAGGCTGTTATTCATCTTTGTGTTTTCAGGAACTTTAAATTCAATGATGTCCATGTTGATGGTGCTCGCAGGATTGCTCGTCTTGCCAGGGAGTGTGGTGTAGAAAGACTCATCCATTTCTCCTCTCTTAATGCTGGCCCAGATCCTCAAAAAATTTTCCTGAAGACAGGATCTGAGTTCTTAAAATCCAAGGTTAGTATTTCTGACTGACTGTATACTGTTTTATGACAATTACTTTATCCATTTTCCATTATTAACATCAGTCAAGGAATTCAGCAAAATCAGATAATTCCATGAACTCTTGTGTAAGAAAAGAGTTCAATATTGACATGGTCTACCACTAACCTACTCATCACTGGTCACTTTGGACTCTGCTTTACTGTGATAGTGTTTTTTTGATATAGGCGATGAATATGTTTTTGCTTACTGATGAAGGAGACAAGCATCATATTGATCTCAATGGAAGATGTCCTTGAAATCTTTATTCATGGAGTCGATACAGATTTGGCTTAACGATGTCTAGGTTGTATGTGGATAACACTCTGGTGAGACAGGTTAGCAAAACATGGGAGGTGCTATCATCTGCACTGAAGTGTACTTTCGTTGGAGGTAACAGCATGTGGATCATTGAGGAAGAGTGTGAGGGACAAAGCCCAACCCAGGAGCACACCAGAGTTAATATTGTATAGGCCAGAGAGAGCTCCATGAGTACATGTTGTCATAACTGTGACTGAACACGTATCTTTATTGACTTAATCCTTGTGCTATGTCTTCAAGGTTACTGCAAGTTTTTATTTTGTCTCCTTTTACTTAATGGTTTAGAACAGTGGTTCCCAACCTTTTCACTACCAAGGACCCTTTTTATTTAAATGAGATTTCTCATGGACCCCTTTTAATGTGCTTATTCTTATGTGTGTGTGTGTATATATATATGTAAATTTTGAATTTAGTTCATGGACCACCAGTACTACTTTTGCAGACCACAGGTTGGGAACCACTGGTTTAGAAGATGTTTATTAACCAAGTAAGATACAAAATTCTAGGTGTTTGGATGTCATTATCTTTATCCTGCAAAACAATTATAGTTTGCTTCAAATACCACTCTGATAACAATTCTTCATAGTCTTCATGATTGATTCTTATTTTTTCATTCAGTATGAAGGGGAGTTAGCAGTACGTGAAGAATTTCCTGATGCAACCATCTTCCGTCCTTCAGATATGTATGGCTCTGAAGATAGATTCTTATGTTATTACTCTAATGGATGTAAGTAAGACGTTTTATTTTGATTCAGAAATAATGTTTATTTATACTTGATGACACTATTTTCACACCTTCTGTACGTCTTCTCCTTTGTTCCTTAATATTGTTTATTAAATCTCAAGTACTTTGCTCCCCTCCTCACACCTAGTATTACTTCGTCGACTTCTAATTTTACTGATTACTATCAATGGAGTAATGCTGTTTTTCTTGTTTGTTCATGTAGGGCGTCGTGGTAGGGGGTATCTCCCGTTATGGAAGAAAGGCACTGAAACAATCAAAGCACCAGTGTTTGTAAGTTTTGCATTCACTTTGATAATGTTGCAAATATTTTACACAATATCTGTATAAAGAGTTTTGGAATCTTTTTTGTGTGTGATCTATACTACAATATTTGTTGTTACGCAACAGTACAGAATAAGTCTACACAGTATCTCCCATATATTTTTACTGTTATTTGCTTTGTGCAGAAAACCTAAAACCTCTTAATTCAAAATTAAAATTCTTAAATTCATTGCCATTGACCAATGTAAGATATGGGTATTTGATTCTACACAAAGAGCACAAATACATTTTGCTTCTGTCATTCATTCATGTGTAATGCTACCACTTAAATTTTAATTATATATATATACACATGCGCGCGCACACATTCATATACATAGATTGTACTGTGATAGATCTTGTAGAAACCTTTTATATAGATTTACTTATGCATAATATTAATCTTTTGAGACCTGATATGGTTTTCCAAATATTACATGCAATATAATAATATAATACCGTTACATTTCATGTATACATACAAAATGATCTTGTATATAAGTATATGAATTTATTACTAAATACACTTATATACATGTCTTGTTTTATATAGCAATCAGTTTCATATCTGCTATAAGCAGTCTATCTAATAGTGATATACCTATTGTATGGCATCTGATAGAAAGCATTGTCCATACAGTACACATGTTTATTCTCATGAAATGTGATTTTTTTTGGTTTTTGTAAAGACTAGTTTATCTGGAGTTAAGAACACATTTGATAATTGTAAATGGTAAGTGGGTGAAGATGCAGAGAATTTGGATATAGGGTCCACAATAAACAAACATTGATACAAGACCAAAAGATATTTGAGTATAAAAAGTCTGGCTATATAGTGTAACTGGAATGCAAATGCATATTTTGTTTCAGAAATGTACATTTACCTTCCAGTATATCTTAGCATTCTGCATAGTTGGGAAACATGATCACAGTAATAGATGAAAGATTGCTAATTCCATCCAGAGCTAGAATGCCAGGAATGTCTTGAGGATAAGCTATATCAACAAAGTAGTAGATGATGCACCTTATATCAATAGAATAAGGACACAAACCCAGATGTTTTTGAGTTGACAAGAAGTCTGAAGACAGCCTAGTGACATAGTTGAGGAGGAAGGACCAGTTTCTGATGGAACCAAGATAGTAATTCAGAATAGAGCCAGATGTGAAATTCTAATAGCTCTCTTTGTGACTTGTTCAGAGTGAATTAAGTCTAAACTAGGAGACAGGTATGTCTAGCCAAGGGAGGAGCAGAAAAAAAGTTTGCCTATGTTCAGTGACTTGAGGACTAAAGACTTGAAGTGTTTCGGATTGCAAGAAACTGTGTGAGAGAAAATTGTGATGTCATAGAAGAGAAATGTGTCCACATGGATGATAGTGCCCTTGCATTTAATGATTCTGTAAAGAAAGAGGCTTGGAAATGCCATTATGAAAGACTGCTGAAAGTGGAGAATGAATGGGAAGAAGAGAGTCTGCCAAATTATAACCCAATTGAGGGACCAGCTATCCAAATTAACAGTAGGTCGGTAGATAAAGCAATTAAGGATATGAAGACAAGGAAAATCCCCAGCCCATCAGGAATCACCGCTGAAATGCTTAAAATATCTGGAAGTGTGTGTTATGGTCTAGTCACCTGTTTTGTAAATCAGGTGGTTCATGAAGGAGTCATATCCATAGTCAACTGCTACAAAGATAAAGGTGATACCTTAGACAGAAATAATTAAAGAGGTATCAAATTGTTGGATCAGGTGATGAAAGTTATGGAGAGGGTCATAGCCCAACTAATCGGGAAGAGAATTAGTTTAGATAAGAGGCAGTTTGGTTTTGTGCCAGGGAGAAGCACCACTGATGCTATATTTCTGGTAAGGCAGCTGCAGGAGAAATACATAGCCAAAGATAAACCTCTATACTTGGCTTTTGTTGACATGGAGAAAACCTTTGACAGGGTCCCCCCGATCCCTTATTTGGTGGTCAATGCGGAAACTAAGGATAGATGAGTGGTTGGGGAGAAATGTACAATCCATGTTCAGGGATGCTACCAGTAAGGTGAGGGCTGGTAACAAGTATAGCAAAGAATTCAGGGTACAAGTAGGGCTTCATCAAGGATCTGTCCTCAGCCCTGACTTGTTCATCATAGTCCTCCAGGCAATAACAGAGAAATTTAAGACAAGCTGCCCCTGGGTGTTCCTCTGTGCTGATAACCTTGTTCTTATAGCTGGATCATTACCAGAACTAAAGAAGTTCCAGGTATGGAAGCAAGATCTAGAATCGAAGGGCCTTAGAGTTAACCTAGCAAAAACCAAAGTCTTAGTAAGTAGGAAGGCAGACAAATCACAAATCCTTTCAGGCAGATGGCCCTGCTCGATCTGTAGAAAAGGTGTAGTTAGAAACTCCATAAGATGTACCCACTGCAAGCTCTGGATACATAAGAGGTGCAGCAATATCAGAGGAAGGTTAACAGGAAAGATAGCTTTTGAGTTTGGCAGATACACAGGTACAATAAACATCGAAAATGTACAGAAAATAGACTCCATCGACTGCTAGAGGTAGTAGATTGCTTCCGTTATCTAGATGATCAAGTTAGTAGTAGAGGTGAATGTTCCAAGAGTGTAGCTGTGAGAATAAGAATAGGCTGGGCAAAGTTCAGAGAGCTGCTACCTCTGCTGGCAGCAAAAGGCCTCTCGCTCAAAGTAAAAGATTGTATGGTGCCTGTGTGCTAACAGCTATGCTACTTGGCAGTGAAACATGAGCTCTGACCACCAAGGACATGCATAGGCTTGAAAGAAATGAAGCTAGCATGCTTTGCTGGATGTACAATATCAGTGTGCCTGTTCGATAGAGTGTAAGCATCTTGAGAGAAAAGTTGGGCATAAGAGGCATCAGGTGTGGTGTGCAAGAGAGACAACTGCGCTGGTATGGTCATGTGATGCATATGGACAAGGATAGTTGTGTAAAGAAGTGCTGATCTTTAACTGTGGGGGGAACTTGTGGCAGAGGTAGACCCAGGAAGACATGGGACAAGGTGGTGAAGCATGTTCTTCAAACGTCAGGCCTCACAGCGGCAATGACTAGTGACTGAGACCTTTGGTGATGTGCTGTGCTTGAGAAGACCCATCAAACCAAGTGAAATTGTAGTCGAGTCTGATGCTGGTGTCACATAACTGGCATCCATGCTAGTGGCACCCAAAGAGCACCTTTCAAGCATTGGGCCTCATGAAGTCACTCCTTTTGAGTGTTGGGCCCCACAGAGGCAATGACAAATGACCGAGACCTTTGGCATTATGTCATGCTTGAGAAGACCCATCAAGCCAAGTAGAATTGCAGTCGTGGCAGATACTGAAGTCACGCAAATGGTACCTGTGCTAGTGGCCCATAAAAGCACCCATTACTCTTTTGGAGTGGTTAGCATTAGGAAGGGCATCCAGCTGTAGAAACCATGCCAAATCAGACTGGGGTCTGGTGCAGCTGGCCAGCGCTGGTCAAATCGTCCAACTCATGCCAAGATGGTCAATGGACATTAAATGATGATGATGATTCATTGCCTAAATATACATTTGATTCATATTTGTTGGTTTGTTAAAGTAGAGATTGATGGATAAAGAGTATATTCCAAGATGAT
The DNA here is from genome assembly GCF_001194135.2 of Octopus bimaculoides. Classification (NCBI taxonomy): domain Eukaryota; kingdom Metazoa; phylum Mollusca; class Cephalopoda; order Octopoda; family Octopodidae; genus Octopus; species Octopus bimaculoides. The sequence goes on from NC_068993.1 coordinate 25,298,402, forward strand.
GAAGCAAAATTTACAAATTGACTTAAGAATGAATGAATTTTAAAGATAGGCATGGGAATAATAAGAATAATTTATTACATCGGGCTGGATAGTTAAAAAATTTCAGACATTTCATTTACCTTTTACTTTTTTTAGTCATTTGATTGCGGCCATGCTGGGGACACTGCCTTGAAGGGTTTTAGTCGAATGATCAACCCCAGAGCTTCCTTTTTTGTAAGCCTAGTACTTATTCTGTAGGCTTCTTTTGCTGAACTGCTTATGGGGACATAAACACAGACACAAAGACATGCACACACACACACAAATACATATATATATATATATGAGCTGCTTTCAGTTTCCATCTACCAAATCCACTCACAAGGCTTTGGTCAGCCTGAGGCTTTAGTAGAAAACACTTGCCCAAGGTGCTAAGTGGTGAAATTGAACCTGAACTATGTGGTTGGGAAGCAAGCTTCTTACCACAGCCACACCTGCACCTTTGCATAAATTCTTGATACAGATGTTTGTATATAACTAAATGTGCCTTCCTATTTGTATCAATATTGTCCTAATTATTTTCCTACATGTTTTGTCTCTCTTTACAGGTATCTGATGTAGCTGAAGGTATCATGAATGCCTTGAAAGATCCAGCTTCAATTGGACAGACCTACGAAGCTGTTGGGTGTGTTACTCACACTTTACATTATTATTTAAATTATCTTCCTCTTTTCTCTGCTCAGACTTTTTTGTATTATATATTGTAAATTTATCTGTAACCAGTTAAGACAAATACTTCACCTTTCTGCTAAGCACTCGACTGAAGTGCAGACTAAAGCAAGCAAACAATGTGTCTTAACTAGGAACACAGTACAATGATTATGGCTGAATTTTTGATCCCTTGTCCAATATTTTAACCATCTTCCCACTTCATCTTGTTTGAAATTTCTGTCTTTGACAGAAGAAAGAAATATTCATATTTTTTAGTCACAATTCCAGTATATGAATTCCATCATATTTTCTGCACTATTGTATCACATTTCCCTTCACTACATCACATCCCCCTCACCTAGTACATCATATCTTCTCCACTGCTATACTTCTTCCCACCACTCCTACTACATCACACCTTGCTCACCACCTCACTACATCTTCCCACCACCACTTCTGTCCTGCATCACTGAGCTGTTGTGTTCTGTTTATGTAGTTTATACTTCTAGGTACCAGTGACACAAAAACGGGCTCCCATGCCAGTGACATGTAAAAGACACCCAGTACACTTTGTAAGGTGGCTGGCATCAGAAAAGGCATCCAGCCATAGAAACCAAGCCAAAACAGATGACTGGAGCCTGGTGCAGCCCTCCAGCTTACCATGTTGATAAAATCTTTCTTGCCATAACCTTCAAATCCTGAACAGATTATAAATTGAATTTTATCTTTCTTCAAGAATCATAAACCATTGCCAGATTTTGTTAAAAGATATCTTTTTGCATTCTCACTCATCAGATACTGTATCTATTTATTTATAAATTCTATTTTCACATTTTTTTCTTTTCAGTCCCAATCGTTATTATCTTTGTGATTTGGTGGATTATTTTTATAATATCCTACGATGGAGAGGATACAAGAGAATTCCAATAACTCCAGTCTTCTTGTAAGTTGTATTCCTCTTTCTCTGTCTAGCTTTTACAGCCTGAATGTTCTGCCTCCCAATATAAACCATTCCACACCTGCAAATTCTTGAGACCAAAGATTGTTCCAAGCTGTCACGGTCATTGTTGCTAAACTTATAGCAGGCAGTGGATTACAAGTGTAAGTTAGTGCACTCTCAGCAAGTGGGAAAAAGAGTTGATGATAATGTAGATGACAATAACAGTCAAGATGCTGGTGAAAATGAAGATGTCACATTTTATTTTAGAAAAATTGACCAAAATGGAATGTTAGCATTTTTGTTTCTGGTTTAAAAGCCAACTTTGTTTGATTAGAAAGTTCATCTGTTGTCTGTCAACTATCTGAGAAGCTTTGAATGTCATAGCTACTGTTTTTTTATGAATAATGGATTTGAATTGCCCACCTCTTTAACCGAGCAGCTTTAGGTTATATGTAAGTCAATTATGAACCCCTGGCATCTGAGGCTTATTCACTGTAACTTTTCTACAGGTATAGCTAAGTTCACTTCTTAACCATGTGATTTCAGATTCGGTCCCACTGCACAGTACCTTGGGCAAATGTCTTCTGTATCCCAAGGATGACCATAGTAGATGAAAACTGAAGGAGCTCATCATATGTGTGTGTGTATATGTATGTGTGAATTTGTGTAAGTGAGCTTGTATTTCTCTCGTGTTCATTGGTATGTAAATTAATATCATTGTCTTGCAGACTACTGCGAAAGGATGTAAACAAAAGGCTCCTTAAACAATATTATTTCCAATTTCCTACATAAATATGCCTGGGATTTTATTAGACTTTGAGATTATTACCTCTCTTGGAAATTGGTGGGCTTTTAGCAACAGTATTTTTCTGTGCATAGAAAAATACTGCCTCAATGTTCTCTTTTCTGATCCATGCAAGCATGGAAAAATGTACATAAAACAATAATGAGGTTGGTGATATTGATGAAAATTTTCTAAATCAGAGGCTTAGTCTTGTCTCTGATGATTGAGCAGAAAATACCTTAAAATGTATTTGTTTATTCAGTTGCTTATAGTGTCTTTACTTGTGGTCAGATTCTTGTGAAAATTAGTGATAGTGTGGGGAAAAAAATTTTGATGTAAGCTATCATTTGTGTTAAAAATAACGTGCATGTGTGATTGTTCATTAATCTCATAATAATTAAAAATATACACTAAAAATGATGATGGTGATTAACGCATTTAGTAATAGACATGGAAATACAAACAGCACAAACAAAATTTGTTTTTTCCTGAGGTTTAGTAGATTATTCATTATTGCACTTATAGGTAAGCTGTAACTCTTATTGAAAACAACATCCCCAGCTATGCATGAATTTTATCATTTGTAGGAACAAAGTTGTTGGCTTCTTTTTATTCCACATATAAATCACTTTGTTGGTGATAGTACTGTTCAAAACTCAATGGAAAGTCTTGAAAAAATATTCAACAAGCTGTGTATTTCTAGATCACCAGCACTTGTAAGATGTTCAGGTAATATTTCATCCAAGTGCACTTGATATAAAAAAAAAATCAAACAGGTCAAAGTCGGACATGAGCATGCATGGAAAAAAGTTAATATATTGCTCTTGTCACTGTCTCCAAAGCCTTGTCTGTCATTAATTCATTGATTAAACCATTGTCTAAGTTGTCTCAAAAATGATTAGAAGCTATTTTTTTAAAACAAGTTTTGATAAAAAAAAAGAAAGGAACAATGAAAAAGCGCCCCCCCCCCCAATATCAGTGTCCATACCGAAGTAGGTTGTTTCTACACAGAAGGTCAACATTTCCATCAAGTTTCTTATTGGTATACTAGTGCGTTCTTTTAGATGGGTGTCTGTTACTAGTTTTTCTTGAATCGCTGATAGTGCTTCACCGGTGATTCAAGAAAAACTAGTGACAGACACCCATCTAAAAGAATGCACTAGTATACCAATAAGAAACTTGATGGAAATGTTGACCTGTGTAGAAACTACTTGCTTCAGTATGGATACTGATATATATCGACATGAGGAAGATTTAGCTACGGGTTCGTCATTATTACCAAGTTGTGTTCACTTGTGAGTAACAGCTGAACATAGAAAATAAGTACTACAGATACTGTGCATGGAAAAGTAAACTCATCTCAGAAATTTTAAAAGTGAAAGATGGATGATTAAAGTGAGACAATTCACATTGTTAGTGAGATTGTCGGACATGTGATGTTGTATTCCTGCATATTTTTGTTTATTCCAATGCCTTTTGCATCACTCTTGTAATCTCACTTCTTCATACAAAAGGTTGAGGTATTAGTTGCTGTCTATAAAGCACCTAGGTGTTTGTATGTGGTGGCGGTGGGGGGGGGGGGGGGGGCGTATGGCAAAGCAACTGAAACAAAATAAAATGAATGAAATGGGATAACAATTGACATTCACGAGAGATAATTCAGGAGTGTTTTAGCAGAGAATACAGAAACAAGACAAGTTCCCTATGTTCATTATTGAGTGCATGGGTTTGTTCAGATTAATATAAAGTACACAGTTGGGAGAAAAATAAGTAAATTACTCCATTTCTAGAATATTCCTCAGATGCAGTGGCTGGGGCATGCCTTGAATAGCTACTCTTGTAGTGTGTATGGTGAGTATACACTTACAAATAGCAGCTACTTTCGTAGTCTGTATGGTGAATACATATTTAGAGACAAGATCCAGCCATTACATCTTTGAAACATTTTAGAAATTAGCTATTTGCCTACTGTCTCTCAATCACATACTTCAAACCCCTCTGAGCATTAGTGACCCTATATGACATCTAGAGTAAACAAACAAATTTTGTGATGAACTCTTGTTTCTGCATTACTTTCCAGAATACCACTAAATGAAACTTTAAAACAGCTTTGTATAACCCCATATAAATCCTTACTACTTTCCATGGTTCTCCTGTTTCCTTATATCTTCTTTTACCTTATTGTATCCAATCTCCATTCACTCATATCTAGGAGTGTTATAAAGCATATCCTGCATTGGCTCCTTGTATGCATCAATGGGAATGCAAGACAGTGCAATAAGTCAAGGGAATGAAAAATGAGAATGTGCAGTTGTGAAGGAACGTTTAGCATTTATGTTACTCTATTAAATCTAATGCTTATTGATTCACAGTTTTGATCTGATCTTACATTATCTTGTAACTTCAAGATTTTGACGATGTGATTATTTAGTCTTAGAATGACATTGTAGGGTAGGTGTGAGAGGCCAGATTCAGTCAGTTTGAATATAAAACAGAATATTTGTGCCAGATATGGTTGGTGTAATTGCTAAAGTGTTAAGGAAACTCACTTATGTAATCCCTTTTAATAATCCAATTCTTAACTTACTTTCATTATACCTATACTAGAGTTATCCCCCTTATTCCATATTTATCACACCAACACAAGTTTTCTGTTATGCAATCAGATCATTTTTCTGTCCATCTTGTTATTTGTTGCTTGCCTCCAGTTAAAATGGCTAATAGTTCAAATGTTAACTAATTTTGGTTCTGGCTAACCAAATTGAATATGTTCTGTGTCCAGTATTGAGTGCATTTAGTCTGTTCATGAGCATTAAAAGTCATCATCATTATTTAACGTCTGCTTGGTGGACCCCTACCCAGAATTCTTCACTGTACTCGTTGTCAACCCTCACCTTACTGACAGCATCCCTGTACATGGCTTGTACAGCTCTCACTAACCACTTATCTATCCCTAGTTTCTGTATTGACCACCAGATAAGGGATCAGGGGACCCTGTCAAAGGTTTATATTTATATATATTATTATGTAACACTGTTTACATGTTCTTTTATACCATATTTCAATATAAGAACTCTTGTTTATTTATTAAATACTCTTCTGTATTTTATTACAGAGCCAAAGTTTGGGCTTTTTCTTACATGCCCAGTTACCCACTTTTGAACTTAGAGAAGCTTGAGCGGGTAAGTTTGATATTTTCTTATTCAATTCCATCATTCTGGTGTTAGGCCTTTGTAGTCATCAAAACAGTTTCTAAGTAACTTGACTGGAATGAATACAGTCCTAGGATAATTATACTCGAACGTTTTGATTTACTTCCCCTAACTGTTTTTTTAAATCTTGGTACTTTAACCAGTGATAAACATTGTAGCGTCCTTTCTAACAAGTGTTGAGATCCATTGCTTTAGCTAGCAAAGTTATGTGTGGTTGACTGTTCATACACAGGCATCATACAATCTACCTTTCACTCTGAATGGGAGGCCCTTCCATACTAACAGATGTAGTAGCTCTCTGAACTTTGCCCAGCCTATTTTTATTCTAGCGATGTAAACTTATAATTCTTATGATAAGATGTTAATATTGTTTCATCAACTGTTGTTATGACTTGATGTTTTTCATAAAAGAGTTTTATATATTATGTTGTTATGACAGTAATTTTTGATATCTTTTGTTAAAAGCAAAATAGTGAAAATATTGGTGTATTTTTTTTAGGAGCACATCACAGATGTCATTACAGGCTGCCCCACATTAGAAGACCTTGGGGTGAAACTAACTCATATTGAAGATCGTGCAGCATTTGAACTGAAACCTTTCCGGATGTATTCTTACTACTATGACCAGATTGGTGAATTTAGTGAACCTCTACCACCACCTATTGTAGCATAAAGCAGCACAGTGCTAGCTTATATTCAGTTTGTGGAAAATTAGATAATTGGAAAATTCTTTATCTGTAAATAAAAAAAGGAAAATAACATTCTTTCATAAGTTATTTCATTTTATAAATCTATTCCATGCTGTTGTTGTTATTTAGCTCAGGTCAGCTTTGATCAAAGGTATTCTGACTACTTACATTTATTCATTCAATACTGCACTGCTCCGACTTGCAAAAAGAAAAAAAGGATATTACAGGAAGTCTCTTACTGGATCTCTACACAGTTTGCAACCATTGAGTGATGGCCCTTCCAGCACAGAACTTGTGCACAACTATGCTGTCCGTGTCCTCCAGTGGTGACAAAGCAAGTCTATTTAGACTGCACTGCTTTCCCAACAAGAGGACAGGTAAGAAAAGGAGCCCTAAACATGACTTGGTAGCCTACTGCAGCTGTCTGGTTATTCAGTGATGCAGTTGAAACATGAAAAAATCTAAGCATATTAACATTGGTTCTTGGAATGTGCGCACTCTACCAGATAATCATTCAGCACCAGAACAAAACACACCACTGATTGCCCTTGAACTAAGAAGTACAACATTAACATGGCTGCACTCAGTAAAACTCAGTGAAACACTCAGGAACAGCACAGTTAGAAGAATGTAACGGTGGATACATATTTTTCTGGCATGGAAGAAATGAGGATCAGCTGTGCCACTCTGGGGTTGGTTTTGCCATCAAGACAGGAGTAGCTAGATCCCTTCTTTCTCTACTGATAGGTATTTCTGATCACATCATAACACTAACGTTAGAGATTGGTTATAATGCTTGTGCTATGCTTGTCAATTACTGTGCTCAAACCATGGTTAGCACTGAGCAGGAAAAGGATGAATTTTACCCCTAACTCCAGTTGTCACCATAAAGATAAACTTATCCTTATGGGCAACTTTAACGCTCGTGTTGGTACTGGTATCAGGTATGGGAGGGTGTACTTGTCACCATGGTGTAGGTTGAATGAACTCTGGTGCTCTCCGTCTGCCTTTTTTCAACAGTGAAATTGTAGCAAGATAACATGGTTGATGCATCCTAAAATTGGCATCTCGTAGATTATGTTATCACTAAGAAGCAAGATATTAGGGACTTTAATATTACACATTCCTTTCATAACACCTGCTGTCTCCCTAACCATTCTCTTCTCCATAGTAAGGCTACGTTCCATCTGAAACACACAAGATTATAAAACTCATCAGTGTCTAAGCACATTAATGCCTTTTGAAAACTGCTGAAAAGAAGGCTAAGCTCTCTATCAAATTAGACACTGTACTCAACACTGATGATATCAGTGATGACATAGAATCATCTTGGAAGGTTCTGTGTGATGCAACGCACTCTGCATCTGTAAAGGTTCTTGGACTTCCTGTCCATAAACATTAAGACTCGTTCAGCGATAACATCACAGATGTCCAGCAGTTGATAGATAAAATGCACAACTCTCATAAAACATAGATAAATAATAAAAGCTCATTCAGAAAAGAGAATGCTTATAACAAATGCAGAGGTCAGGTCCAATGTGCTGAGATAGATGAAGGAGGCTTGGTGGTTTTTCCAAGGCTACTGAACTTCAAGAAGCTGCAGACAGAAAGGATTTTAAAGCCCTTTATGATGGCCTCAAGGGTACAGTGTTATTCCTATTTTCCCACATTTTAAAATACCAGTAATTTGTATTTTTACTGCTTATGTTTGCTTCACTTGATATATTTCCAAAATTAAGCATTTTAATATACAAATATATTCCACATTATTACATGTACTATACGTTACTCATTTAATTCAAATCAAAAATACGCAAATGTATATCAGAATGTTTTTAGTTTTTTCTGAAGTGTGATGACTTTTAAAGTTGTTAAATGAAAGAATATTTAATTTTTCTATCTGATAACAATGTCAACAAATGAATCAAAACCCTACTTTTCTTATATGAAATTGTTGACCTGCTTGCACTTATTGGCCTTTTTCCTTTATTATCAGCTCTGTGTACTATGTCAAGTCCATGAGAAGCAAAAATGAAGAAAATTTCAGATTTCTACAGTTCTGCATCATGTCAAGAAAATGCAGGACCTTTGGAGATTGCAGAAATGCAATTCAGTGAAAACATTAATGATAAGCACTTCCAACATGCCAAGAAGTACCATCAAAATTTTGCATGTACCAAAAGCAATTTGTGCCTGGAATGAAACAAGACCTCTTTCCTCCATTATGAGTATATTATTGAACACTGTCATTAATTAGACTTATATTAACATCTGTATCGTAACCCAAGCCTACAGATGGCCTCAAATCCATGACTATACTCCTCAGGTTTTACAGTTATTGTACTGCTTGCAGAAATGAGCAATTTCGTCTTGGTTACATATCCTGCACAGAACCCTCAGTTTTTTAGGTACCCAATCAAGTCTTCTGCCTGCAGCTCTCATATTATTTATAGTGAATAAACTAAAGTTACAAAATCTTTATGTTCAAGGGAGTCATTAGATACACTTAATGGGCTGGATATTAAAGAATACTTGATTAGTACAGGAGAACAATTGTGAACATAATTTCTGTTGAGTTTGCTTTTACACTTCATTTAGACTCAAATTGACATGCCGATTTCAAAACTACAGTGTTTTCTTCTATCATGTCAAGTTTTTTTTTTCTTACAGCTTACTCTCTGAATAAGCACAATTGGTAATAGGTAATAGGGCTGGTCAGCTGCTTTTATTATTTTCATGTGCCACTAGCATGTAAAAAGCAGCCAGCACACTCTGTAAAGTGTTGGCATCAAGAAGAGCATCTAGCTGTATAAATCCTGCCACAACAGACAGACAATTGGAGTCTGGACAGCTGTCAAACCGTCCAACCATGCCAGTATGGAAAACAGACATTAAATGATGATGATGATGATAACACTGGGGAACATTTTGAAAACATTTTTAGTTGTCTTGCTATTTTAAGATTAGTCCTACCTGATCAGGTGGTGCTGGTTTCAGAAATACCCTCAGAAATTTTCTATCACATCAAGTTTTTTGATAAACAAGAATTCATTTTTTACCAATAAATATCAAGTTTGCCACTAAATGCAATACTGAAATTAAGAAACTAACACAAACCAAATAGTTCTTTTTATTGTTTAACAAATATATTACACAAAATGTTTAATAACACACTTTAGGAAATACAAAAACAACCCTAATGTCTTCTGCTATATTTGTGCAGCAAAACAAAGTTACAGATTTTATGAAGAAAGATTATCTTTCTTATTTTGGTATAAAAGCCTAGACACTCCATATATTGTGTAAAAACTTGTTGAAACACTGAAATAGTGAGTATCTGAAATGCTGAAAGTTTCTAGCTTTGTCTGGTGAGAAAAAAGTGATGAGCAAGGAGAAAGATTTCACTAAGACATTGAAACCCTTGTGATTAGGTATCAAGTTAAGTGGAATACAGACATGAAGGCTGACTACTGGTGGACATTGGGGTTGTTTTTGTATTTTCTTCTCTCACAACTGGACATATTTTTGAAATACAAGACATATACATGGGAAAAGCATTTTCAGAATTGTCAACAGTATTAAAGTAAGCAAATGTAGATTTGTGAAGGCAAAGAGCATACATGCCATGAAGTTCTTTGACAATGCTTGGCAAAAAGTAACCTTGACCCACGTGACTTCACATTAAGACCGTATTCAAAATACTGATTCACCTGGTAGTCACACTACATCTCACCTGGTAGTCACACTACATCAAGCACAGTGTGGGCATATCTGCTGACAAATGTCACAAATATGAGACATATGATGCCAAGGACTACATCTGATCATATAAAGAACATTTTTGTAAAGCTCATAACATTTAAAATTGGTTAGATTGAAAATAAGTGACAGTTGCTTGAGTTTGATGCTTTTTATTTACTGAAGATACTTAAATCATGACTTTTGTTTTCACTTTTGTAATTGCATTTGCTTTAAATGATTCTGAAAAGGTATGTTTTCAAAGTTATGTTAAAATCCATACATGGGTTAGCATCTAATGAAGCCAAATCTGTCCTTAGATATGGTGACAATACAAGAAATGTTGGAGAATGGACATTTGAATTTGTAAAAAAAATCTTCATGTGATAGAGCAAACTGGATTTCATTTTTGAAATCAGCACCTCAAAATTACTAGGAAACATGTCTCCAACACCAGACAACATAAACCTTGTTCCCCAGTGTAATTAGCCATTAAAGTGCAGTTAACTCACAAGAAGCAGTCATCTTTTCAAACCACGACTGAAAGAGAAAAGAAGCATCACACCATTCCATTTTCACAAAATTAAATCTGTATATATTATTTTCTTTGGTTTTATTGCATCTATAATATTATTGATCTGTTTAACATTTCAAATCATTAGCTGGTCAATGTTATGAATATGTTAACACCCTTGATGCAGTAAGCATTTGTTTCACGCAGTCCCTAAACTCTGGTGTTGTTTTCTTCAAACGCTCAATAGCTTCTTCAGATCCAGTTTCCTTGACCAGGTGGTAAAAATTGGAGAAATACTAAGAATAGAGAAAATAGAAAATAATTTTTAAATTTAGACTTTTCCCAACATTGGATAAAAGGAAACAATAAAATTAGTGAGGAGTGAGAAAAATTTGACTGATATTTCATTCAGGCCCTTTATAAGAAGAATACAAAGAAATACTTTGTCATGATCGGTCATTTTCAATTAGTAAAAAAACCTTAATTTGAAATAAAATTATCTTTCCATAGATCTAAGTAATTTACATTTGGCTACTCTAATCATGAAGAGTTTTTTTTTTCTTTTCTTTGTAAACTGCTTCATTTCAACTTTTGAGGTTAGCAGAACTACAATTATCTTTTATTTTTTACTTGTTTCAATCTTTGGACTTAAACCATGTTGGGGCAACTCCTCAAAGTGTTTTAGTCAAATGAATCAACCCCAGTAATTATTTTTTTAAAGCCTGTTACTTATTCTTTCAGCCTCTTTTGCTAAGCTATTAAGTTACAGAAACATAAACAAACCAACACTGGTTGTTAATCCTCACACACAACAGGCGTCTTTCAGTTTCTTTCTATTAAATCCACTCACAAAGCTTTGGTCATCTCAGGACTTTGCAGGAGACACTTGCCTAAGGTGCCATGCAGTGGGACTGAAACTGGAACCATGTGGTTGGGAAGCAGACTTTTTACCAATATCAATATTTTCATGCAATTTTATGGGGCATGTACTAATTATCATCCAACATTTTTGTTTTTTTTTTGTTTTAGAAAAACAAAGAATAGAAAACTTGGATTATTTTCTTGTTAGCTTTTTGATGCTCCATACATGAAATATTTTAACTTTAACTTTATGTAGAGTAGTTATACTTAACTATGAAGTACAAACTATTAACAGACCATAAGATAAAGCTATTACACAAACAGTAGCATATTTCTGATGACAATAAGACAGGATTTAAAATTTATTTCTACTCAGCTCTATCTTTGTGGTGATTATATGAAAAGTTGCTTTTATTGCCACTGTTTTATATATTCACCCAAACATACTTTTTACATGTTACTTATTTCTTGTTAATGGATGTGATGATGTTCTTATTTAGTTGAAATTGCTAATTGGTTTCGATCACTGGTCAGAGCTATTTTGCTTCTGTATCTAACTCCATAAGGAAAGCATACAAATCAGAGTTTTGCTGTGTATAATTCAGTTAATAGCAATGATATATTTTAATGGTTGTCCAAAATTAGACTTGTCAGGATCAATTAAGCTGTGTGTTCTGACATGACTGGATCTATTTAAAGATACTTTTTTTTTTTTTTTTTTACCTTTTACTTGTTTCAGTCATTAAATTGCTGCCATGCTGGAGCACCACCTTGAAGAACTTTTAGTCAAATGAATCAACCTCAATACATTCGTTTTTTTTTTAAACCTGGTATTTATTCTATCAGTCTTTTGCCGAACAGCTGTTACAGGGATGTAAACATACCAACACTGGTTGTCAAGTGGTGGAAGCGGGATAAATGCAGATATATATATATATATATCAGTGTGTGTCCTTGTGTCTGCATTTATCCCTCTTCCACCACTTGACAACCAGTGTTGGTATGTTTACATCCCTGTAACAGCTGTTTGGCAAAAGACTGATATACACACACGCACACTATGTTTCCTTTTGTTATGCAGGTCAATCATTCCTCAATAAAATCAAAACCTCTCATCTGATTTTCTTAAAATTTTTACAATTTTTATGTAGGTTTATGTATCCCGTGTCTTATCTAAATCAGTGAACACTTAAAGTGGAAATGAAGGAAAATACGTTTATATGGTGTTTCCTTTTATTCTGCAAGTTAACAAGATACTGCTTTCCCCCCATGTAATATGTGATTTCGAAATGTTTTTTCTTAATTTCAAATATAGGAAATAGAGAAATGGGTCAAAGTAAAGATATAACATCAAAGGAGAAGAAAGAAATAGTGAAACTACTGGGAGAAGGGGATACGACAACTGTAATTTCTAAAAAGCTAAATAGAGATTAAAAAGAACAGGTACAAAACACTAAGGAAGAAAATGGGTTTCAAGAACATCACAAATAGAGATAGAGAAAACTCAAAGAATTATGTGCAAGAAAAGTGGGTTAATCAGCAAACAAATCTTTGAAGAAGAAGGAATCTCTAACATAGAAAGGGAAAAACGTTGCACAGTACTAAAAGAAATAGGCAAAGTCATACATTTTGCAAAATTGCCTCCTTTAAAGAAAAATACACAAAGAAAACAGAGTGAAATGGGAAAAAAAATATATGAAGACAGACGTTACAAATGTAATTTTTACTGACGAGTACAGAGCAACATTAGTTGGACCTGATGGATGGGCAAGAGGCTGGGTGTTACATGGAAAAAGTCAACCAACACGATTAAGAAGACAGCAGGGTGGTAGAAGAATCATGTTTTGGGCTGGTATAGTTGGAGGAGACATAATAGGTCCATTTAAGGTTGCAGATGGAGTCAAAATAAATGCTGAAAATTATTGCAAGTTTCTAGATGACAATGTCTTCTATTAGTACAAGTCAACATCATGAAGTTTCAAGTTAAAGAGCATATTTATGCATGATAATGCCCCTTCACACTCTGCCAAACTCACTATTAACCATTTAGCTAAGAAAGGCTTCAAAGAACATAAGATAATGGAATCCCACACACACACACAATCTGCAGATCTAAACCCAATAGAGAATTTGTGGTCAATTATTAAAAAAGATGTATATTCAATGGTAAACAATATCCAAACAAGGATTTACAATGGGAAGCAATAAAAACTGCTGCAAGTAATATTAAAAGTGAGATTATTGAGAAATTGACAAAATCAGTTGATGAGAGAATATTTAAAGTTATAGATGGTAAAGGAGGCTATATAAAAATGTAAAATATATACATAATTGTTTATAAATATAATTATATGGTTGGAGATATCATCATCATCATCATCATTATTTAACGTCCGCTCTCCATGCTAGCATGGGTTGGACGATTTGACAAGGGACTGGCGAACCAGATGGCTACATGAGACTCCAATCTGATCTGGCAGAGTTTCTACAGCTGGATGCCCTTCCTAACGCCAACCACTCAGAGAGTGTAGTGGGTGCTTTTTACGTGCCACTAGCACGAGGGCCAGTCCAGCGGTACTGGCAATGGCCACGTTCAAATGGTGTTTTTTACGTGCCACCTGCACAGGAGTCAGTCCAATGTTTTGTTCACATGTAACTGGCACAAGTGCCAGTAAGGCGAAGCTGGAAACAATCGCACTCAAATGGTACTTTTTATGTGCCACCGGCACGGAAACAAGACCGCTGCTCTGGC
>NC_068993.1:25312744-25318137 GCF_001194135.2 Octopus bimaculoides
GCACTTTTTCAAACAGCTATCTTCATCCATTCTCGCCACATGACCATACCAGTGCAATCGTCTCTTTTGCACACCACAACTGATGCTTCTCAGGTTCAACTTTTCTCTCAAGGTACTTACACTCTGTCGGGTATGCACACTGACATTACACATCCAGCGGAGCATACTGGCTTCATTCCTTGTGAGCTTACGCATGTCCTCAGCAGTTACTGCCCATGTTTCATTGCCATGTAGCATGGCTGTTCGTACACATGCATCATACAGTCTGCCTTTTACTTTGAGCAAGAGGTCCTTTGTCACCAGGAGAGGTAAGAGCTCTTTGAACTCCATGTCAACGACAGCCAGGTACAGAAGTTTATCTTTGGCTAGGTATTTCTCCTGCAGCTGTCCTACCAGAAATATAGCATCAGTGGTGCTTTTCCCTGGCATGAACTCATTGATTAGACCATGTGTGTGTTTGTGTATATGTTTATTCCTCACCTCCACTTGACAACTGGTGTTGCTGTGTTTGTCACCCTGCAACTTAGCAGTTTGGCAAAAGAGCCTGACAGAATAAATACTTGGCTTATGTCCTGAGGTCAATTTTTTTTGACTAAGACCCTTCAAAGTGATGCCCTAGCATGGCCACAGTCTAATAACTGAAACAAATAAAAGATAAACGATAAGAATACTGTTAATAGGTCAGTTACTGCAGAATTTGTTTCGCTATAACATCTCTTAAGGACTTGCTGTGCTAAGAACACAATAAATATGAGAGAGAGATATAAACTTGTCCCAGCTGCAGCAGCAGCCAGTGAGTGAGTGTGTTGGATAGATTTCAGCCTTTTTTAGGCCTTTTCAGTGATGCATTCTTGCAGCCAGTCACATTTTCAGAGGAGAATTCCTCACTTCTGAAATAGGAAACAGTGAATTGACCATTTACTGATGTTGCAAACAGTCTCCTGGGTGATTAAAAATCTGGTATACACAATTAAATATATATGCATTCATAAAACACAACTCGTAAAGTGTGACGGTTTAAGGAGCTGGTGCCACAAGCAGCACACTAAATAACAGCTCTACGTATATATTAATGGTCTGGTTATGCATTGTTCTATATGTGAATCACATTACATGTAGTTTATATATTTGTTATCTTGCATAATAAAAAGAAACACCCTATAAATGTGGTTTTCTTCATTTCTGCTTTAAATGTCCATGAGACATTGGATACATAATCCTATACATCCTGTAAAAATTTCAAGAAAATCGGAAAGGTCTTTTGATTTTATTGAGAAATGATTGACCTGCATAATAAAAGGAAACATAGTGTATATATAGTATATGTCCATGGATACTATGGCCATCTATGGATTATTATTATTATTATTATTATTATTACATGCAATGGGGCTGAACCTGGATCCATGGGGTTGGGAGGTAATCTTCTTACTTACACAGCCATGTCTGCGCCTTGTTCAACATGAAGTGCTGGGAAGCAAAACTTTGAGGAAGATAGTTCAACATGACTCTTGACATGAAATTCAATTGTTTATCGTAGCATTCCAAAATTATGCAGGAGTATTTTTAAAATGTATAAATTAAAATGACAGAAGACATTTGTCATTGACAGAAGAATTCAAATGTGGCTGACATAGGTTTATGATGCACAGATAGTGTAGAATAATAGCTATCATATCATTACAAATCTGTACTCCCTGAGGCATAGAACAGATTTTCATCTGGACATAACACAGTGACATTATTGCTACTTGTCAACTGCAAGAAAAAGCCATTGTATTTTTTTTTCTTTTTTCCAGTTTGATCATAAAATACTTCAGATCCTTGGCGTTCTAGCAAAATTATTTGCCATGATCTGATCCTCTCATGACAACATGTGTTATCAAACTGATCAACATCACCATCAAAGTCAAAACTGGTTGAAGCAAGGGATGTCTTGCAACAATTCTCTTCTTACTCAACCTCTGTATTGTTCATCCAATAGCTATAGTTGAAAACGAGACTTCTTCACAAATAGAACTAGAATCCAGGTAGTATATTGGTGATCTTACCTGGTAGTCATCATCTACTTCCGTTGAAAATATGTCATCAAACTCATCAAGCTTCAGTTTCATCACATGTGTTTTGGTTACTAAATACAATTCCCAATCCTGCATAAAACAAAAATGACAAAACTGGGTTTATGTTTTCAGATCTGAGAGGTTTAAAACAACATTTCACTCAAAAAAGAGATGATCAATTATAGAATTCAAATTATTTGTTTTAAAATGATTCTAGAGAGCAGCAATGTAATAATAGGAGCCTTTTTGAATGACATGAGGTTTCCCCCAAAAGAAACTGGACATTTAAAAGTGAGCCAACAAGCTAGCATATTCTTTTCTACTCTAAGCACAAGGCCCAAAAATTTTTGGGAAGGGGCCAGTCGATTAGATTGATCCCAGTACACAACTGGTACTTAATTTATCGACTCCGAAAGGATGAAAGGCAAAGTTGATCTTGGTGGAATTTGAACTCAGAATGTAAAGACAGACAAAATACCGCTAAGCATTTCACTTGGCGTGCTAACGTTTCTGCCAGCTCACCGCCTTAACAAGCTAGCATATTGCGCTCACAATTATAGTGCTATAAATCAATGACCTTGTTCTTCATTCTATGTAACAACCTTTCATTAATTGATCTACACATGCTAAAGTGAATGTATAATGACAAAACAATATATTACCATATGTACTGAACAGATTTTGTATTTTTCAGCAGCCAGTCATGGAATTTCATTGCAAGCTGTCTGGAGGAATGGGAATATATTCTATGAATATCTACTTCCACATCTCAGAGATTATAACAACTATTAGTTTTATCAAGCCAATTCAGGTACTTGCTTCAAAAACTGGATATATGCTCTCCCTCCCACAAATTACTCTATGATGTTTTGCACAGAAATTTAACTTGTAATAGCAATAATGGTGATGGTGTTATTGATTACTAAAACCATTGAGAAGAAACTAGAAACATTTCATTGGTCTATAAAGCTACTTACATCACATACTTCTTCATCTTCGAGTAATTCAACACCTTGTAAAATTAACTGGTGTCTCTCAGCAGAAAAATTCCAACGTGACCATGTAAAAGCCATGCATGATGCTACCAGTGCCATCTGATGGTAACAACGTTCTTCAGTAACAAAACTCTGTAATTCAAGCATTATAAATATATATGTGTGTGTGTGTGTGTCTGTGTATATAACCCCCCCCACACACACACACACAATACTGTATACTTAAATAAGAATTTTTTAGTGAACAAAATTGTTTGATGACAGAAGACAGAGTTAAAAATGAGATGTGGGTGTCATTAAGATACAGTACAGGCAAGGAGACCTAACTGGTAGCACAGGAAGGGGATGAAATATGTAGTTCTGCTCCCATTTAATTACTGCAGTGGAACAATATATTAACTAGAAGAGTGATGGAGGGATGATAAGGAGATGAGATGGTAGGGAAACCTTGATGGAGACAAATTGGATGCAAGGCTTTTCTTTACTGTAGTGTGTTGCCAGTCACCTGTCTTTCCCATTTGTTCTGAGGGGATCAGTATCTTGAGATTAGCCTTCACTACTTTGTTCCACATCTTCCTGAGTTTCTCTCTTCCACAGGTTCCATCCACATTAAGCAATCAATACAGCTCCCCTCGTCCATACGCATCACATGCCCATACCACCACAGTTTTCTCTTTTGCATACTACATCTAATTTCTCTTATTCCCACTTTTTGTCTCAATATATTTATACTCTGTCATTCATGTACATATTTATATTCAATTAAATTATTTAAAATTACAACATGCAACAATTAAAAAGTTAATACTGTAAATTAATTTCATCTACCTATGGTAGATGACAGATGAAATTGATGTGGTTAGAGGTGAGGGTATATCGAGAGGTGCCATTATGAGTTAGTAGAACTGTAACACCCCACTAGTTTTTGTTTCTGACTTGTAGATGTCTGAGGTAACTGAGGAAAGATTAAGTCAGCAGTAGGTGGATCATTGATATCCTCAGCAGACTTAACAAATACAGAAGTGTTAAAATGAAGAATGAGTATGAGTTCCCATAAGACTGTCAGTTTTTGGTAATATTGCTGAATATCAGTTTCTGTTGACAAGTCAATATACAAAAAAAAAAAAAAAAAAAACCATTATCAACAGATTCTTGTATAACAGCAAGTTTGAGTTTCTTGTGCAATAGTTTGTCATCTAAATTCGCCTCACTCTCACTGTTATCACTAACTTCTATTAACATTTGATATGCAAGATATTCTAAGACGTCTAACCAAGTTCAGACATTGTCTTCTGTGATATCTTTTTCCTTCTACATCATGAAATTTAAATGAAAATCACTTGTTGCTAAACCTTCAAAACCATACAGGAGTTTTTCCAAGCACTGATGATGGTATTTGAGTGTTTGTCTTCATTGTATTCAATAAAGCTGTTAAATTGAATATTGCTGACTTGAGGTTATAGTTTTGATGTTATTGAGAGTTCTCTGTCCTTGTATGTCTTCCCCTACACTATCCTCCTCTATCACCATGAGAACTTCATTCATTTGTTTTCATTGGTGTAACTGTTTGCATTTCACAGTTATACTTTGGTCCATTGGCTGGATTGTGGAGGTAAGACTGGGGAGTAAGAATGTACACTTTATTTTCTCAACATGACAGACAAGTTAATGATAGTCTGGGTAAGAACATTGCTAGAATCAGCAGTCCATTAACTTCATCAGGAAAGTGTCGAGCATGATGAAATGTAGTTTGGTTGGGATGTAGTTTGGGATGGGTAAAGTTGGGTGGGGAGCTTCCAGAGCTCAGTTTTACTTAGGTGGATGGGTCTTCAAGAAATCTCATATCACTACACATCCTAGTCCATTGTCATCTACTCCATGTGGCTCAACATCATGAGATTAGCACACACTACTTCATCCTGCTTCTTCCTGGATCTCCCTTTTCCACATATTCTGTCATTTCTTTGTACAGTTGTCATGATCTATATATTTAACAAATGGGGAATTTCAAACTTGTAGTAGGAAACATTTTAGATGACATTGACTCAGTACTTCTTCCCTGGAGTTTGAAAATGTCCTCAGGTCAAGCAAGTTATTTAGGATTCTTTCTCTCTCTGCCAAGCAAAGCTTACATCGTTTGCTTCCATTTATGAGAGTGTGCTTCTATTTTAGATATATGAACTACTGACAATGTATATATATATATATAAGAGAGAGAGAGAGAGATGTATGTATATATGTACACTAGAGCATATAATCCTTGATAATACAGTCACATAGCTAAATTTTGTTGAATCCTGCAACTGATCTCTCTCTCTCCCCCTCTCTCTCTTTATAT
>NC_068993.1:25318147-25320415 GCF_001194135.2 Octopus bimaculoides
GTTGCAGGATTCAACAAAATTTAGCTATGTGACTGTATTATCAAGGATTATATGCTCTAGTGTACATATATACATACATCTCTCTCTCTCTCTCTTATATATATATATATACTCCAAGAGAGTTAGGGGTTGAGGATCCAACCCACTAAGGGATAATATATATCCAATATACTGCTGGGAGGGTACCCAATTATTGTTACACTAGTGTTATACCAAGTGCAATAAGTGGGTGTGGGTAAAAGGAGTTTTTTTTACCCTAAATTTATATAGCAATAAGAAAATGGAGGAGAATATGAGGTACTCATCAACTTGCAGATACTGCATTCCATTGATTAATCTGTTTATTTTATAACCAAAATGACAAAAAAGACAATATACAGACACTTATGACGTACCATGTCATATCAACAATTAAGATTTCAAATTTAATGAACATCTAGCAATCGTAGAAGGGACAAAATCTTACAGCTGTTTTGGCCAAGTGTTGGCATGCCCCATTCTATCTATATAACTCCAGTACGCTAGAATAATTAGTAGATGAAAATGAAGTAATGGGGGTACATGCATGATTCACTAGGCCTCTTCAGAGATTTACAAAATTCAATTCATGAATTTTGCAAAATTTACATACAAATATAAAATAAAAATATAAGGCATATAAAAACATACAAAAAGTATATAAAAAAACCCATATAAAGAGTCATAAAAACTCGTATATACATGCATATGCATGTATACATTACCATATACAGATATACATGGATACAAACACATAAACACTTGAGTACATATATGTGTGCTCAGATGTACATACATAGATGGCTGTACATGCATACCAAAATAGTCAACAGTCACTGTTACCATATGTGAGGGGGACAGATACATATATATGTATATATTCCCCCACACATACATACATATATGTATATATAAATACTCCCATACATACGTGATCCCTGGTATGAACATTTTTCATTGCGTTTGGAAAGCTGTTTATATGCTAAATCTGTGGGCTATGTGCATGTCAGTTCTGTATGTGGTGGAGGGGTCTATATACAAATCATTTCTTGAGGAGTTGTTGATATAATAATAACAATAATAATAACAATATGTCAACTTTTTTAAATTGTGATGAGGTACTCCGTTATTTTTTCGTATGGGGAAGATAGGGTCCTGCTAGTAGTGCGTATTTAGAATCATGCTGGTATTTGGGGAAGTTAAACTCTATTTTGAATTACCTTTTCCTGTATGCTGACATAGTTTGTTGAATCTTCAGCAGGGAATAGGGCTACTCCACACAGTGTAAGTCTCTAGAAAAGAAAAATTCTTCTTTGAAATCTTAAACAGTAGATTATTAGTTGAGCAATTTTAGAGCTATACAAATCATATATTTCTGTTACATTTGACCTGTCCTTCACAGCAGAAGTATTAATGTAGCTCTCCTCAATGAAGAGGATTGGCTTACAAAATCCCTGTGCCAGTAGCACATAAAAATCACTTTTAAAGGCTGTGGATGCATGTTCTAAGTTGGGTCACCAATTTGTAAGGGCTGTGCAATGTGAGGTGACAGGAATGGCTCTTATGTACAACATCACACAGCCGTTACAATAAAAAGAGATTGAATAGTACAAATAAATGCCAGATGGAAAGAGACACAACTGCATAAGAATGATTTATTGATGTGATAACATGTGTCTGTGTATGCGTCATGTATACAGAATAATTGACAGGCCGTCATGAGTACAAAATGTACGTATGTGTATAGGCATAGATGTGTGTGCGTGTGTTAAGTACATTTAAGGATGGCAACGAAGAAGAAAACAGTGAAATTGTCCATAAGCCATTGAAGTGAGAAGTTCATAGACACAAGAAAGATGATAATACCAGTTTGTAGTCAGTCGTACACTGTATCAAGAAGTCGTGGCTATGATGCTGAGCCAATGACAGGGACATGTCGCACGTGAAGTTGTGACTGTGATGCTGCCACCTGGGTCACTTGTACAGGAGTTCATGCAGGTCATAAATTTGCTGTAGATCCATAGTGAAATAATTCACGAACAGTGAATTGTTGGAACCTGGGTGAACTGCTTACTGAGCTATGTACGTAGAGAGATGTTGATGACATTAAGAAGGACATGATGGTGGCGATGAAGAAGGAGGTTACCACGATGTCACTGAATGATGATGAAGTTGGTAAGTCTCAACATAGTTGCTGTGGTGGTGGTGTTGTTTGGCATTGTCACTGGAACTGGCTGTGTCCTTATGGTC
>NC_068993.1:25320425-25322275 GCF_001194135.2 Octopus bimaculoides
TGTCACTGGAACTGGCTGTGTCCTTATGGTCAGTGGCTAGACATTAAAAGGTCTGGAACCAAAGACACCAGAACGAGGAAAAGCTGAGTTTTTATAAGGAGCTGTAGTCTAAAACAGGGTAGTAAACAGGCCATCCCACGTGATCCTATTTGGAGACTCTGACTGGTTATCCGCAGTAAGTTGGCAAAACCGAGTAGGAGACAAATTGTGCCGATATCAACCAATCAGAGTAGAGGACACAATGTGATCCAAATAGTGGCTAAAGGCTAGCTGTTCCCTGCTATGTTTGGATGCATGTATAAATGTATAAATGGGAAAGAGGAATTTCACTCGAGTCTACACTACACACTTGTGCTGGTGCCACGTAAAAGTGCTCATGCAAGTGCCACATTAAAAGCACCCAGCTCTGGTCACACCATGCAACTCATGCCAGCATGGAAAATGGACATTAAAGGAGGAGGATCTACCTAACAATTTCCTATTATAAATACTGAAACAACACAAATACTCATGCATTTACTTATATATATTTACATCATATTATAGGGTTTGTGTGGCTGAAGCGATAGGGTATTAGTTCAAATTCATGTCCAAATTCTTTCAAATCCCTCTTTGAAAAAAGGAATACATTGAAAAATGTGATCCCAATTACACTGAACCTGAGAAGGAGAAGAGGGCTAAATAAACGATTGTAGGTGGAGTGCTTTTCCTCTTCAAAGACTCACCAAACTGATGATAATCTCCATATCCACAATCCATGAAGGACAGAAAAGAAGGAAGCTATGAGTGAAAACTCGTATAAATTTTAATAATTTTCACAACTACATTCATAATATTCTCCATCAGGATTATACAGTACTTCTTGGTGTTGAATACAATATATAGGAGAATTAGATATAACAAGTTTGTTCAGTATATTTTTGAGTAGTCCAGCCAAGCCCACCCTTTCAGAATACATTGCAAGGTACAGTGTGTGGTGTCACTAGCATGAGCTTTGACCAATCCAACCCTGCATATTTCCACCTCACTAAATACATCTCGCTCTATCAGTGTTCCCATTATTGGTAGTGAATCTAGTTATACATCAGTAAGTAGTGTCTGAAGCAATTCTGTTTTCATTAAGTACAAGAAAAAAGTTTTCAAAATCTTTAACAGCAATAGCCAGATGCTGATATGAATTTCTTACTAAATCAGTGATGTGGCTAATAACAGTATTTGCTGACAAACCAATGCTCTCAAAAAGTTTCTTTTTTTCAGGGCAGAGGATTTCACTGGTTTTTAAAAGACAGTCTTTGATAAAACTACTTTCCATGTATAGTTGTGATGATTTTCACTTGGAGCAAAACTTAGTCTTACCACATTTTATCCAAGTTAGAAAGAACTTTTGTTGTTTAAACAGGGTCAACTTAGGTCACTCTCTTTTAACTTGTAGTGATGCCTTTGATAGCAGACGACATTTCTGGAAAGCTTATCCATGCATGCACAGGGACTAGTTCCGGAAGGAACACAGGAAGAGTCTCATGTGCATGCGTAGTCATCGATATCCAAGCTTCGCGCCCTTATTCATTCTCTTTCTCGCTGGCCGGCGAAGAGCCAAGACATTGTAGCAGTCTCTCTCCAACATTCCAACTCTGGAGACAGCTCTCTCCAACATTCCAACTCTGGAACTAGACAAATAACCACTCAACATCATTGACGGCGTCTCAGCAACCAAAGGGCGAAGTGCTGCCTATTTCCTCTGTAAATAAATTTTGTTGTGTTGATAGTTCAGAATCTGCGTTCCATTGTTTCTTCAAGAAATTTAATGTACGGAAGCGGGTATACACCTAATGGTGTATAACCACTTTCCT
>NC_068993.1:25323491-25334619 GCF_001194135.2 Octopus bimaculoides
TACAAGCATCGCCCCCGACGTCGCCAGCAGCAATACGACTCTACGTACTACCAGCATCGCCAACATCGTCAACATGACTTCTACACGTACACAAGCAACCAACATCAACAAGTGTGGTTTTATCTCGATCCTGTTAGAGGGGATGTTTCCACTCATGATCAACAGACCAGAACTAACCAGCCAGAATATTCCGTACCAGGTAACACAGGTCCCAGCATCCGATGCTCAACTACAGCTCTGCTCCTTGACTGCAACTTCCTGCGTATGAACATTCTAAATCTCCTTGTGTAACTTTTATAGAATATTCCGTACCAGGTAACACAGGTCCCAGCATCCGACGCTCAACTACAGCTCTACTCCTTGACCGCAACTTCTTGTGTATGGACATTCTATCTCCTTGTGGAATTTTAATACCAACTGGTTTTCTCTATCTCAGTGTTTTAAGACTTTTCACAGTCTATATTACAGACACTTTTACTATGTTCTGTGTTTTCTCTCACACACACACACTTGTGCACTCATATATTTTCTTTCCTTTCAGAAAAAACAAAAAAAATCAGACTTTTACATCGCGTGATTCCAGTTTCCTGGACAGTTGTCATCATGGTTGTTTTGTCATTGTCAATTCATTTGTACATTGCATGCATGTATCTCACAAGTGTACATTCATTTCTTTGATTTTTCTTTGTGTGTGTTTGTGCCACATCTTGTGGGTGTTTTTTTTGGTAGCCATCTTGCCTCAGGCATCCCTCCAAATTTTCTATTTTCGTGCTTTCGGCACTCGCGGGGGAGCCATGTAGTGACGCCTTTGATAGCAGACGACATTTCTGGAAAGCTTATCCACGCATGCGCAGGGACTAGTTCTGGAAGGAACACAGGAAGAGTCTCATGCACATGCGTAGTCATCGATATCCAAGCTTCGCGCCCTTATTCATTCTCTTTCTCGCTGGCCGGCGAAGAGCCAAGACGTTGTAGCAGTCTCTCTCCAACATTCCAACTCTGGAGACAGCTCTCTCCAGCATTCCAACTCTGGAGTTAGACAAATAACCACTCAACATCATTGATGGCGTCTCAGCAATCAAAGGGCAAAGTGCTGCCTATTTCCTCTGTAAATAAATATTGTTGTGTTGATAGTTCAGAATCTGCGTTCCATTGTTTCTTCAAGAAATTTAATGTACGGAAGCGGGTATACACCTAATGGTGTATAACCACTTCCCTACAAACTCTTATATTTTCCCATTGTAAACTTCATATATTTCCTTAGGCATTGATTGTCTGGATCTCTGTGAACTTTGACATCTGTACACTTACATGTTAAAGATATATAACATACATTCAGCAGTCAAGATGAGTGCTTAGATAAAGATGTGGAAATATATGTATCAAGATGGCAATATTTTATCATTGTTTTAGGGATCGATATTCTTCTTTAAAGATATGCATATAATATTACATAAGTATTCAGTAGCAAGCTGGCAGAATCATTAGCACATTGGGCAAAATACTTAGCAAGATTTCATCTATCTCTATGTTCTGAGTTCAAATTCTGCTGAGGTCGACTTTACTTTACATCCTTTTTGGGCTCGATAAGATAAGTAACAGCTGAGCACTGAGATCAATGTAATCGACTTACTCCCTCCTCCAAAATTGCTGGCCTTGTGCCAAAATTTGAACCAATATTACTCAATCCTTTTTGACAAGAAGGAATATTACTCATCAATGTGTTTGAAAGGAGCAATGTAAAGGAAACAGTATGAAGTATGGGCAAACAAAACTTGAATGTTGCACTTTGGCAATGTACCTCTTCATGTGCCACTCTTCATCCAAGATTTTTATAGCAAAGTACATGACAGCTCTCATTCTCTAGCTACCCTAATTTTCTAATATAGCTCCCATAAACATTTTTTCATGCTCCTGAAGTTGAAATCCATCATGAGAGGCTGCTAATTTCAGATAATAGAAGTGATTGAAGAAAATATACTATGACAATTGTGTGCTACCACTGAAAACACATTCCAGGACACATTTCAAAACTGGAGAAAACATTAGGAATAGTGTATGAACAGTATAAGGGAAATAGTTTGAAGAAAAGAAGCAAAAAGATTCTCTGCTTTTACAATGTTCAGTTTTTATGTTAATTTTAACAGACCCACCTCATAGTTGTGTAGAATATACAACGGTAGTTTGGGCATAACACATCTGTTTTGATACCCAACCTTATCTAATGTGACTGAACATTTTTAGATAGACTGTAGCAAAGACAAGATAGAGAATAATTTTGTTCAATTCATGTTGTGACAGTCTGAATTCATTAGAATTTATTACACATGGTTGGTTGATAAACAAATTTTGAGTTTATATCTGTTGGGGTTTCACAGCTTTAATCAACAATCTCTGTAATCAAGGCCTGCTCAAGCAGGACAGACTAAAGCTATTTAATAACAATTAATACTTGTTTTATTAACCAAAACAGTAAGTTGACCAATGTTAACTTTAAACATAAAGCAATGCTCATCAATTAAACAGTTTAATTTGATGCTCTACTATCAGGTTTGATCAAACCTGATGATTTACTTATTTCTAGATTTCACTGAACTAAGAACTAAGCCAGAGTGCAAGCAGTACCAGTGCTTAACCCTTTAGCATTCACATTACTCTGTCAACCACTGAGCCATGCGCCTTGTAAAGGTGCATTGCTCAGTGGTTAGAGCGCCGAACTTATGATCGTGAGGTTGTGAGTTCAATTCCCGGACTGGGCTGTGTGTTGTGTTCTTGAGCAAGACACTTTATTTCATGTTGCTCCAGTTCACTCAGCTGTAGAAATGAGTTGTGGCATCACTGGTGCCAAGCTGTATAGGCCCTTGCCTTTTCCTTGGATAACATCGTTGGTGTGGAGAGAGGAGGGTGGTATGCATAGGTGACTGCTGGTTTTCCATAAACAACCTTGCCCGGACTTGTGCCTTGGAGGGTAACTTTCTAGGTACAATCCCATGGTCATTCGTGACCGAAGGGGTTCTCTGGCTCTGTCAAATGTAATTCTTATTTATTCACATTATTTTGAATTAATAATCGTGTATTATCTTGTAGCTTTGAGATTTTAATGATGTGATTGCTTATTTTTAGAATGACATTGTGAGGTACATGTGAGAGGCTGGATCTAACCAGTTTGAACATAAAATAGGTAGAATATTTTGGCCTGATCTGGCCGTTTTAAATGCTAAATGGGTAAAACAAAAGTGATTTGGCAGTTCTATTGTGCAATCATGTAACAATGAAACTCTATTAAGAAGTTGTTAAATCACAATAAAATAGTGGTAACTTGTTTTTAGTTCATCTCCAAAAACAAAAAACAAAAACAAACAAAACTGAGATATTTGAAATATTTTACCTACATTAATTAATTCTTTTGGTTTGTACCACTTTTCAAATAGATGAGAAAGTCCTTCTTCAGGATGTTTTATAATACAACACAGTCCATCCTATCATGAGTGGAAAACAACACAAATTACAACTGAAAACTAATACAGTTCAAGAATAACAACAAAAACTGCAACAGCAACAATAACAACAACCACTACTACTACTACTGCTGCTGCTGCTGCTGCCTCAGCTGGCACCACCACCACCACCACCACCACTTCTTCTAATGCATCTAAATTCTATTGTTAAAGAGTTCATTCTTTGATACCTTGCAGCAGCTTTTACTGGAGTACTGCATAGTTGTTATGTAGAAATACTCTATATACGTGTTGTTGTTTGTTTAATGTTAGAAACACTCTCTACTCTGTTAGTCATTATATAGTGCTGTAAACAGTTGTAACTGCAACTGGTCATATAGTTTCTATACAATTATTCTACCTACTCAATGAAAAAAAAAAAAAAAA
Source organism: Octopus bimaculoides (assembly GCF_001194135.2). Lineage (NCBI taxonomy): Eukaryota > Metazoa > Mollusca > Cephalopoda > Octopoda > Octopodidae > Octopus > Octopus bimaculoides. The sequence goes on from NC_068993.1 coordinate 25,327,376, forward strand.
AAAAAAAAAATAACCTTGGTTCCTTACACCATATACAAAAGGGACAGCCACAGCAAAAATACTGACAACTTGTAAGGGGGATACTTATAGTTAAAGAAACTGACAAAACCTTTCTAATATTTATTTTACTTATATTTAAGAATAAACAACAAAGTGAACTGATGCATAGTTTGATCTCAAAATAATGTGTGACTGTCTCCTGTTCTAACACATGCTATGATGTTGATGTCTTCCATAAGATAGGCGTAGGCAAGGCTCTGTGGTAAGAAGTTTGCTTTCCAACCACATAGTTCCTGGTTCACTCCCATTGCATGGCACCTTGGGCAAGTGTCTTCTACTATAGCCTCGCGCCAACCAAAGCCTTCTGTATGGATTTGGTAGACAGAAACTGAAAGCAACTCATAATGTGTGTGTGTGTGTGTGTTTCTGTGTTTATCCCCCGCCACTGCTTCACAGTCAATGTTGGTGTGTTTATGCCCTCGAAACTTAGCAGTTCAGCAAAAGAGACTGATAGAATAAGTACCAGGCTTAAAAGAAAAATAAGTACTGGGGTTGATTAGTTTGACTAAAATTCCTCAAGGTGGTGCCCCAGCATGGCCACAGTCTAATGACTGAAGTAAAAGATAAAAGATAAAGATGAAAGAAGTGCAATGTCTCAGAATTATACAGAAGGAGAATTTATATCTTTAGATGTTTAGCTCAAAGTAAAATGAAATGACAACAAAACAAGATTTAAAGCCAAGGGTGAACTGAATTTGCTGGGAGTTTATATTTACTCTACAACACTTGTTTTCTCCTATTTTTGGTAGTCATTTCTCACTTTAAAAGAAAGCTACAAATGTAGGTAAGGAGTAAAGTTAGTTGAATCAGCTGCAGTCAATATCGAATGAAGTAGTTTGGTCATATGACATGACACAATGGTACTCTACTTCTAGCAGATGAGTTCTTGCCTGGACACTGGTACTGGAAAACCGACAAAAGGTGTTGTTGGGTAATATCAAACACTGAACAGAGAGGAGGGTGGTGGAGATCTTGAAGTTTGCTGATGTCTAGGTAAAATGACAGGAGGAGGTTACATCTTTCTCTCTATACACTGAGTGCCTCTCTAAACTTTGGTAGATTGAAATGTCCAATATAATCCATTATGTACTACAGAAGCAATATTAGATTAAAATAGCTACTATAGAAGCAGTATTAGATTAAAATAGCTACCTGTGTATCATACTGAATTCAAAAACATCACAGGAAGCCATATTAACTGTAGTATTCATTTGGAGACATTATCTCTCATGGACACACTGTTAAGTGAGATAAATATATCTGTAGCAGACGAAAATTGTTATGAAAGTGATGATAGATTTTATTTTAGCATATATTTGCTAAGGAGTATGAACTGCTAATAAAACCCAGAAAGGCAGAAATGTGCATCTAGCATTCTCACCACCATTGTTGGACAATTTTTGCCAGCTACAGACATACTTGTGTTATTTAACCCTTTAACATTCAGATTACTCTGTCAATTGTAATGCTTATTTATTCACATTGTCTTGAATTAATCATGCATTATCTCATACCTTTAAGATTTCAATGATGATTGTTTATTTTTAGAATGGCATTGATGGGTAGCTGTGAGAGATGAGGTCTGGCCAGTTTGATCACAAAACAGTCAGAATATTTGGGTTGGACATGGCCAGTTTAAATGCTAAAGGGTTGACACTGTATGCTAGGAGATACTATCACCAGACAAATACAGCAGTTAATTTGTTTTTTGTGATGTAACTGCGTCAAGTATGATTATACAAAGGCAGTTTAATACATATTTTATAAACCCTGAAAGGAAAACAGATGAAGTTAACACTGTCAAGATTTAAATTCAGAGCATTAAAAAATGAAACTAAAAGCTCTGAAGCCAATTAGTCCTACACTCCATTCTATCTTTTCACTTGTCACCTTTCTAACTTATATGTTGATTTTTTTATGACAACACATTGTCAGTATTTGTAGATTTTAGTAAAACAGTGTATTATTGGAACTTGTTTTATCATCAAGTATAGCTAGCATTATTTTATTCTTTTACTAGTTCCGACCATTTAATTGATATATAATATAGATTCATACCAATATATGTTAGAAATAAAATTTCCCAAAACCAAAACAAAAAACCAGAACAAAATACTGTTAACAAGATTTGAACCATTAACTAAGATTGTTTTAATATTGATTTCAAATTTTGGTGTGAGGCCAGCAATTTTGGGGCAGTAGGTAAGTCAATTACATTGAGCCCAGCACTCAACTGGTATTTATTTTATCGACCCCAAAAGGATGAAAGGCAAAGCTGACCTTGGCAGAATTTGAACTCAAAACATGAAGATGGACGAAATGCTGCAAAGTATTTTAGCCAGTTTGCTAATGATTCTGGCAGCTCATTGCCTTAACATTGTTATAATATTGATTGTTATCAATTAATTAAATATCAATTATGAGAGTTCAAATTTATTTTTTAATTGTTTTTAAGCCTCACCTTGATTTCAATGACAACTTCCAGTACAGCAGCAGTAATGGTGAAAACTGCCCAGTTGGTAGTCCTTGGCCTTATCTCCCAAGATTGAAATGGCATGTTAATATAAGAATCTTGTATCAAGGCAAATTTTCCAAATGAATTTGTTTTAAACTGAACACTTTTGGTTTCTGTCAAAATCATAAAATTAAGATACATCATCATCATCATCATCGCCACCGCCGCCACCACCACTACCACCACCACCACCACTATCATCATCATCATTTGACATCCATTTTCCATACTGGCATCAGTTGGACAGTTTGGCAGGTGCTAGCAAGACCAGGAGCTACACCAGGTTACACAATCTGTTTTGGCATGGTTTCTACAGCAGGTTGCCCTTCTTAACATCAGCCACTGGGTGCTTTTTATGTGGCACCACACACACACACACACACACACAAGTAAGTAGTAGACCCCTTTGGTCATGAATAACCATGGGATTGCCCCTAGAAAGTTCCCCTCCAAGGTACAAGATTGTTTATGGAAGACCATCAGTCGCCCATGCATACCAGCCTACCTTCTCCGGGCCACTAATGTTATCCAAGAGAAAGGCAAAGGCCAATACAGCTTGGTACCAGTGACATTACAACTCATTTCTACAGCTGAATGAACTGGAGCAATGTGAAGTAAAATGTCTTGCTCAAAAACACAACACAGTCCAGTCCAGGAATTGAACTCAATGCCTCATGACTGTGAGCCCAATACTCTAACTACTGAGCCATGCACCTTCACACGCACACACATATATTATAAGTATGTTTGGTTTATAAATGTGTGAATGGTGATATGTAAAATAGAGTGTATGTGTGTATATACATATATATGTGTCTATATATAAATATATTTAATGTGCATGTGTGTGTGTGTGTGTGCATGTGTGTGTGTGTGTGTGTGTGTGTGTGTGTGTGTGTGACTGTGTGTCATCATCAACGTTTTAACATCTACATTTTCATGCTTGCATGGATCAAACGAAATTTGTCGAGACAGATTTTTTGGGGGCAGTAGAATAGCCTTTTTGTTGCCAACCCTCACAATTAAGACAATATTTCCCCTAAGCTTTTGAATATTAAGCACAATGGTTGGACCTGGTTTCATGGAATATTACAAATAAATGACATCACTTGTATGACAGTGATACTTATTTACAACCAGCCTGTGATTTCAAGATAGGGTAACATTCAAATACACATACACTCACACACACAAACATACACACATAAATACGTACATACACATACATTCTTATGCATATGTACTCTTGTTCACTCAAAATTATTACAGAAGGGTTTAATGTTTGATAAGTGCTTTAGCACAAAACTGTTGTACCTTGAGTTACGGCAGTAGTAATATCTTAGGAAATGTGTGTGTGTGTGTGTGTGTGTGTGTGTGTGAGAGAGAGAGAGAGAGAGAGAGAGAGAGAGAGAGAAATTAATAGTGGAACGCAAAGCAGTCAAACAAAGCTACATGAAGAAGATATCCTTAATGCAGCAAATTTGCTACTGGGAAAGCATCAAGAAGTTAAGCCTTTACTCGCTGGAATGAAGGCAGGAAAGATATTCTGCAATATAAATCAGAAAGATCCTGGAAGGACTAGTCAGTACCTAAAATCCCTCCCCTGCTATCAAAATACAGGGCCAGATACTACATTGGCTTGGGACTCTTTAGTATATGGATGTGGATGTAGTTATCTTCAGAACTAAATTGGATCTCCTACTATCAAAAGTGCTAGATGAGCCAACTTCATGGCAGGAAGGGGAAATGCAGGCAGCAACATCAAACTCCCTCATTCACCAAATGCCAACTATTAAAGGAGGATTAATGAAGATGTAGCAACACCAGTTGGTGGCACTCCAGCATTGCCACAGCTCTCAAGCTGAAACTAATAAAAGAGTAAAACATATATGTATGTATGTACAGATATGAATGTGCATATAAGCATAACTCTCTCACACACACATAGAAGAATCTGACTAGTTGGTATAATTCTAAACTTTCAGGAAACTAATGAGTAGTTTTATGCATTTGTTCAACCTCAGGTAACAATACAATGTGTAACACAATTTTTATCCTTGGGTAGCAACTGTTATTTCCTGTTTACTTACCCCTGTAAAGTATTAAAAAATGGCTAATATTTCCTTCAATTACATTTATTCAAACCCCAAAGAATCTTTCTCAACACATGGCTATGATGCTCCACCACTGTTCCTGTTCATCATCAGAGATGTACATATTGTCAGCCACTAAAGGACATGCTCAAGTGGCTAAGATCAAATCTATGGTATTGAGCAGAGTTTTTACTATAATGGTATTAAGCAGAATATTTGCTATAATGATATTTCTGCTTCAACAACTCAGATCTGAATCTGACTGAAATGTAATGGAAAATAGGTCATTTCCAAAACACTGATGTCCAGGTCACAAAAACAAAGTTTGAAGAGAATAGTGGTCATTTTCTTTGATTTCTAGATAGAAGCAAATAGGAAATAACACTTACTGACCAAAGACAAAAAAAAAAAAATAATAAAATTTTGTTACACATTATTAAACAGACCTACGATAAAAGGCATTGCAGCTGTGATCATTCTCTCTTCAGGGGTATCTAAGACAACATTATCGAATTTATCATTATCAATTTAAATTCAAAAGGGAAATTTAGTTGCTATTGCTAGCAAATCAAGTGAGCAGATAAAGGCTACCTCAAGATTTACAGAGCTGAGAAGGAATTATCATGAAAGAGAATGAGAATAGACAGTGTATTGTTTGAATATTGGCAACAAAAACACTTGAATGACAACTTATATCTCCTTGATAGGTTGTTAAGCTATTATAGTTTAATTTCCCAAGAACTTTAGAGATGTATTTGGTAGCAAAGAAACAGATAGTTGTATAAACTCCCAAAGGTTACAAGACAAAGCTTGTCATAAATTATGAATCCAAAGCATGAAACATTTATGACAGAAACTCACACAATTATTAAACATCCTGGGATATTAAATTTAAAACGTACAGAATGGAAGAAAGCATTGATAACGCCTTCATGCATAAAAGTTGAAAGGAAAAACTCAAATAAATTAGCCAAAGTGAAGAAATAGAAGTTGTGATTTATCTTACCATCATTATATTTATAGTCACAAATGTCTTTTATACTCCATACTTTTCTGTTGTTATCCCATCTCACAGGGCGTGGACATTCTGAAAGTACTACATTAGGAGGAATTCTGTTTGTATGAAAATAAATGTTTAAATATGCCATTAGTAAATATAGATACATCACTCTTAATGTGTGTGTGTGTGTACACACACACACACACACACACACACACAGAGGGTATTCCAAAAGTCACTGATGGGTTTCAATTGTTAATAACTTCCTAAATTTTACAAATGAATGCATGAAATTTTGATACAATATAATGGACATAATGGAAATTAATTATTTAACCTTTTCCCTCTCTTTTCAGATTTTATGTGTTCATGGATCTGAGAAATTCATTATGGAAAAATACAGCACTCAGCAATGCATCCAAGTGGTAAAATTGTTCTACCAAAATCAGGGGTCGATAATTCAGACCCGGAGAGCATACTCTTGACACTTCCAAGTGAGAGATGCACCAAGTGAGAATGTGATTAAAAATTTGATTTGTCGTTTTAAAAAGCAAGGAACAGTAACTGATCTTCCATGATCTGGGAGGCCTCGCACTGTCAGAAGTGATGAGACATGCGAACAAGTTCGAGAGAGTATCAACGAAAATCCATGCACGTCGATTTGGAGGCAATCACAACAGTTACAGATTTCATAAACATCCTTGCAAAGGATTCTCATCAGCCTTCACCTTTATCCATATAAGGTGCAGCTGGTTCAACAGCTAAAGCCCCAAGACTATGAACAGAGGATCCAATATGCTGTCAAAATCCAGGAGTTGGCAAGAAACGACCGGAATTTCACCTGGAATATGATGATGCCTGATGACGCCCACTCTCATTTGAATAGGTTCATCAACAAACAAAATTGCCATTTTGGGGGCTCTAAGAACCTGAGAACAGTACACCAACGAGAACTGCACCCTGTAAGGTGCGCAGTATGATGTGGATTGACAGATGAAATTAATGATTATTTCTTTAAGGATGATGATGAAAATACTGTAACAGTGACTGGAGAACAGTGCAGAACCATGACTGAGACCTTTTTGTGCACAGCCATTCAAAGTAGACCTCACACATGGTTCCAGCAAGATGGAGGCAACTGCTCATACCGCAAGAGAAACAATGCAGTTGCTACGGCAGTGCTTTGGAGAGAGAATAATCTCCCACTACGGCAATGTCAACTGGCCTTCATATTCCTCAGGCTTGATTAGCCTGGATTTTTTCTTGTTGGGATACCTGAAAGAGAGGGTTTACTTCAACAAACTGGAGACCCTGATGCAACTGAAGTAGAACATCAATAGAGAAATCGAAGAAGTGGGGTCTGAAACTCTTGAGGGTGTTATGGTGCAAGTCTTGGAAAGAGCACAGGCATGCGAAGCCAAAATGGTTGCCATTTAAGTGATGACATTTTTCATATGTGATGTCGTGTTGTTGCAAAATCTGATTTGTACATATTAATTTCCATTAGATCCTTTATATTATATCAAAATTTTATGCAGTTATTTATAAAGTTAAGGAATTAAGGAAGTTATTAAAA
>NC_068993.1:25334660-25342603 GCF_001194135.2 Octopus bimaculoides
ATATATATATATGTATATATATATATATATTGGGTCATCCCATAAATAATGTGTTTTTTTATACTTCTTTTATTTTTCGAAATTAAGATAAACAAAGTTCTTTTTAATCTAAAATATACTCTCTTTCATTTTCTACAATGCTCTTCCATCTGGTAGACATGTAAAGCCCCTCTTCCAAAATCCACTTGTCCATGTTAAAAAGCACTCCTCCAGTACTGTTCTGACCTCATCTACAGAATTCATAATTTTTCCATCCAAATGATTTTGAAGACTGTGAAGTAAATGATAATCAGATGGGGCAATGTCCGGCAAACATGATGGGTGGGGCATCATTTCCCATTCAAAGAGCTCCAGTATTTGGAATGTCAACCTCACTGTATGTGGCCAAACATTATCCTGATGGAAGAACACCCTTCATCTTGAAATCAAAGATGGTCGTTTTTTCTAGAGCAGGTGTCGATGAATGGTTGAATGACCAAATCCAAGCTTCTCTGCTAGTTCCTCAACAGTTACAATGGGATTTTGTTCCACCAGGTTTTACAGGATGTCCTTGTTGAGCTCTACAGGTCTTCCAGGATGAAGCTCATCTTCTAGGCTGTAGTTTCTGGATCAGAATTTCTGGAACCACTGCTGACACTGGCTTACACTTATTGTCTGATCCCCATATACTGCATTAATATTCCTCACACTTTCCATTGCATTGTTGACTTTATTAAATTCATAAAGCAAAATATGCTGAATATGATCCTTTGTCATTTCCATTATAGCTTTGAAATAATAAGTTAAAACTGAACTGCACTCTTCAAAATTTGCATTAAAAATAAGTAGCAGGTAAAATAACTACCTGCTTGTTGATGCAGGTAGTTTATCCCATCCCCTTCCAACTTTCAGTTCATGCAATTGAAGAAACCTCATATATATAATGTATATGTAAATATATATATATATATATATATATATATATATATATATATATATATATATACACACACACACACACATATATATATATATATATATATATATATATATATATTTACATACACATACATCACAAACATACATATATATATAAATTACATCTTTATCTTTTATCTTTTACTTGTTTCAATCATTAAACTGAAGCCAGGCTGGAGCACCGTGTAGAAGAATTTTAGTCAAATGAATCAACTCCAATACTTATTTTTAAGCCTGGTACTTATTCTATCAGTCTCTTTTGCCAAACTGGTTAGTTACAGGGACATAAACACACCAACACTGGTTGTCAAGCAGTAGTGGGAGGACACTCACTCAAGCATACACACACACACACACACACACATATATATACAGACATGATACCTTGCTACTTACCAAGAGCATAAATAAATCCTCTTTAGAACGAGCTAGAAAAGATCTACACAAATTTTTCTTTAGCCTAAACCTGTCTAACTTTTTAGACGTAACTTTTAACTTAGGAACCTCCCAATACTCCCTTATAACAAACCTAACCAATACCTTGAATACTTAGACGTTCATTCCAATCACCACAAATCCACCTCTGATAACATAGACAAGGGTATCTCAATCTGTATATCTGACCTCTCTTCCACTAAGGAAATATTCAATAACCACACACCATAAAGCTAGTGATATAGAGTTAGTTTAAAGTTGTCTAGGACAACAACATTAACAACAATAACCCTTTTATTACTAAGGATATGAAATTACCTTAACGTAATACCAATTAGAGGTCTCTCATCCCGTTTCTGTTCAACACTGGCTTCCTTTTCTTTCTTCTGTTCACCTTCCTCCCCTGATTCTTTAGATTCTGTTGGCAGTGGAGGATCAGCTACATAGTCCATGTAGCACAACTCAGTTGGGACAACTGAAAATATATAAGAGCCATAACATTGTAGATTAATATAGTGCTTCAGAAGTGATGAGGTTTCAATGAGGAAAAGCTATGGGGTGTTTTAAACCTTATGTAATTGGTATGCAGGTATGAATGAAAGGAAGAAAGAAAAGAAAAGAGAAGAAAGGTTGTAGCTATTGAATGTTTGCAAGAGTCATCTTTGAATGGTGTAATACCATACCACCTGAACAAACAATCAATGTTGCCTAGTAACACAAATTTAACGGGCAAGACATGGTATGATTTATCATTTGAACATTTAACCCATTGTATTATTTGTACTCAGTTCTATGATATCAAAGTAAAAGCAAAATCCTGAGATGATATTAGATTGATTTTCATATCACAACTGATAATAGCAAAAAATTAGATAAAAGAATATAACACACACACACACACACACAATAAACATGCTTTCATCTGCTTAGTCTGCTGGAGTATTTCAACTGACCAAAATGTAAACTCTGTAATGTCCATTTTGCCCTGAAGATCTTTCGCCCAGGAGACTCAAAATGTAAACTTATATTATTATATATGCTTTGTAATTTAAATTGGGTGTGAAGTGAAACAATTGTAGGCAATGTTAGTTAATTAATAAATTAATTTATATCCATTAAATCTCTTCATTTTCAAACTTATTAATAGTATTTGATGTTTTATAATATATTTATTGAAGAACTATTTCTCACATATATAAATGCTATCATAAGATAAAGGTAGTTACAGATCTGCATAAATTTGTAACAGTTGTTAGAAATCTAAAACATTATAAAAGTATATTGCAATGTCTACAAAATAATCTTATAAATATGACCAAACACCAAAACTTAAATCTAATCTAGATAAAATAACAATAGCAACAACAAAAATAATAATAAAAAAACAGAAAGTACCATTGTTATTTCTTGTCTCAACATCACCAGTGTGCACAGAATACATAGGAAAATAAACATTTCACACAACACACAAATGCGCACACACATGCATACACACACGCATGGATACAGAGACTCACACACACAAATACATACACACACATACATGCACACACACTGTTGCAAATAGAACACAAAATATTTTAAAATCCTGTAGTAACACTAAAGCTATTGAAGGCATCTTTATGGAATAAAAAAAGATTTCATCACGACACATAATTTGGTAAATTTTCTTACTACCAGAACACAGAATACTTACTATTCTAAATTATATTTCAATCAGACCAGACAGATACTTTCACAATGGGAGAATGTCTTATAGCAAGCATAAAAACTTGCATTCAATATACAGAAAACTTGCATTCAATATACAGAAAACACAAAAGACATTTGTAAATTAATAGGAAATGTCAATAAACTGGAAATGCTGGATTTTAAAAGTACATGCTTAAGAACACAGCACATTAACATTCTTTGCGGGGAGGGATAAATTGAATACATTACCCCCAGTGTTCAACTGGTACTTATTTTATCTATCCCGAAAGGATGGAAGGTAAGGCTAACCTTGACAGCATTTGAACTCAGAACATAAAGAGCTTGAAGATACACCACTAAGCAGTTTGTCTTATGTGGTAACAATTTCACTGGTTCACCATCCTTAAGTAGCACATTAATATATTAAATATATAGACACTACCATTCTACAAGGCTACACACCACCCAACTACAACACTTTTAGCACTCTCACAAGCCTTCAATGCCCTTAACACCTCCTGGTTTTCAAATAGTACAGATAACAAAAGAAGTAGCGTAATAACACAACTGGCACTCCATCGGTTACGACAATGAGGGTTCCAGTTAATCTGTTCAATGGCACAGCCCGCACATGAAATTAATGTGCAAGTGGCTGAGCACTCCACACACACGTGTACCCTCAATGTAGTTCTCAAGGAGATTCAGTGTGACACAGAATGTGACAAGGCTGGCCCTTTGAAATACAGGTATTTCTCATTTTTGCCAGCTGAGAGGACTGGAGCAACATGAAATAAAGTGTCTTGCTCAAGGACATAAAACATCACTGGGAATTGAACTCACGGTCTTATGATCATAAGCCAAATATCCCTAACCACTAAGCCAAATATCCCTAGCCACTAAGCCACACATCTTCACACACAACAATTAACCTTCCTTTATATCCTAAACAATCATTACAGATATGCACACATCTCTAGACAAGCCAACTACAACAATACTTGGTGGGATTCTGGTTTAAGCAACCCATGTAAGCCCTCATAACTTTTCTATCTTTTAAAATTTTCAGAAATATTTTGTGAATTTGTGTTCTACATTGATATATCAGCAGCTAACACATACACTTACAAACTTTGTTGCAGACAATGATGACTACGAAGATTTTATAAGTGTTTATAGAATATGTATACTAAACCAATAAATAAGATTTTCATAAGGCATCAACTTAGAACACACAAGTCACAGTCAAGAAAATCCATTCATCAATTTATAAAAGTCTTAAATCTCTTGGATAAAAAAAAAGTGCCTTCAGTATATGAAGAAAATAATCAATAATGGATTCTTTTTACTTCAAGAATCCTGCCATCAGGTACAAGACTCCAATGACTTGAAAATAAAACTGGTCATGGGACACAGCAATATTACAAGCAAGAATAATGGACTTAAGTCAAAAGAACTCAACTACTTAAAACCATGATATTTCAGTAAATGTTTTGATTATTACAAACAGGACATCAAACAAGAAATTAATTCATGAGCTGTTTCTCAAAAGCTCATAAGTGTTTTTCGTTTTTTGAGGAATAGATTGACATGGTTGCAGAGGATGTACAACAAGATGTCATATGGCAGAAGAGTAAAAACAAAAAGCCAATTTTACTAAGGTGTGCAAATCAAGTAAGAGGCTCATCTCTCATGTATTAACTGTTTCAACTTTACTGAGCTGATATCACAAAGTAGAATCATTTAGAGAGTGATTCATTCCAGAAGTTGATATTCCATTAAGCTTTACAGTTACACAAATGACAGTTATTTATGGTTATGCATGGTCTTTGCTTAGATGTAACACTTTGTCAGAGTTCCATGACTCATTATTCTTTAACCGAATTTATATTTAATGGACATTGACAAATTTTTTGCTTGCTTAAAGAGCCAGTCTGTAACATCACACCATACTCTAGTTTAATACAGAATGCCAAACTTATTTCTTCCCCAATTTAGACGGAAAGTAGTAGAAAATATAATCTGAGGCACTTTAACATTAACCCTTAAACATTCAGATTACTCTGTCAAATGTAATGCTTATTTATTTACATCATTTTGAATTAATCTTGCATTATCTCATAGCTTTGAGATTTCAATGATGTGGTTCTTTATTTTTAGGATGACATTGTAGGGTAGGTGTGAAAGGCCAGATCTGACAGGTTTGACCATAAAAAAGGGAAAATATTTGGGCTGGATACTGACAGCTTAAATGCTAAAGGTTAAAACACACACACACACACATTTTCAACATACTATCAGAAAGCAGGCTTCTGCCAGCCTAAGTGGTACACTTACTCAGTGTATTCATTTGTAAATGTATAGGGGTTTGAATGAAAAAGGAATTCACATATATAAAATGAATACATTTCAATGACAACATAAATGAGTGAAGTATTGTTGTGCAAATGAATATATTTGAAAAAGCAGCAGTATAATTTATACATGTGTGGAAAACATGTTCTCAGCACTAAAAAATAATGCAAACAAGAAATGTTGCTGAGATGAAAAAAAAAAGAAATGAACCTACAGAGTCATTAACCTGCTAGAATAGAAATACAGCAGATTGATGTCTTGTTCAACTGAAATGTGTCTTGTACTAAAACTAACTGAAATGAAACAATGACCATTTCTTTGCTTTGGCTGGTTCTGTATGAAGAGAGAGAAAAAGAGGAAGTTCTATTTATATAGGTTAGCCAAGTATTTATGGACACAACTTTAGTGGGCCATAAATGGAAAATGACCTAATATAAGGCAATGTGAAATGCACTAAATCTTAATTTTCCCATTTTTCTTTCAGATGTATTGGTAAATCACTATCAATATGGCAGATTCCAATTTGATATGGGAAATAAAATGGCAGTTGTAGTTTCCAGCCAAAGCAAGTGGAAGGTTGCCAGCTTCTTGAATGTGATTAGGTCCCTTGTGTTCAGAGATGGGAAAGTGCAGAAGGCTTCTTGTCAACCATATTCATCAAAAACTAACATTCTCAGCAGTCAGATGTCATAAGAACAGTTGAGTTCATTCAACAGGTTGAGGGTCAGTGACAATGCTAGCAAGTCGAAGGGGGCTATCATAGTCCATTATTAGATATATGATGCATGAGGACATGAGATGCAAGTGATAAGGAGAGGGCACCCTGAGTAACTTGGCATACTTCACTTCTTCCCTGATGAAAAGAATTTTACAAGGATAATAATCAGAATCAGAAGATGAACAAGAGAAGTGATGGGTTGATCTGGACAAGCTCCACAGCTATCATACATGATCCTCTCTTATTTCACATTCGAATAGAAAAAGAGTCAGCTATACAAAAAATGTGCTTTCAAAAATTCATAAATGCCTTGAATTTAGAAAAATGATCCATCTATGCTAGTTGACCCATTTATGCTAATGTCGATGTTAAAGCAGTCAAAAGGAATGCATATAAATTCTCTACTGGGCTCAGTCAGTATTGAATCAGTTTACTTTAGAGTGTTATTATAATTTAAACTTCACTGACCTTGAGTAATTGTCCACTTTCCACAGAGTTTAGGCTGAGGAGGTAGATATAACAGACTTATAGTGAAGATTCCACTAACCACTTGGTAGCAACGCAGGTCAACAACGTCTGGGTCTTCATCAAACTCTTCATATTCAACAGGTGCTAGTGAAGAAAATAAATTTATTTACTAAGTACATGTAAGGGAAACAATGTAGTCTTAATATCAAATTCAGATAGGTAGAGAGGGGTAGTCAAAGCATAAAATTATGCACATAAGGAGACAATTAAGTAAACTAACACACCTTTACCTAAGAACATAATATGTGTAATGGAGCATGAAGCTCTGCAACTTAGGTTGGTGGGCTGGTTTCATAACTATTTCCCCCTCTTTTTTCCCTGTAACACTGAAACGATATTTTGCTGATTTCTCTACAAAAACATAATACTAAAAGTATGGGAAAAGAAGAAATCCATATTTCAAATTTGCTATCCTTTCCTGAGATATTAAAAAATAAGTGAAATGAAAAGATTACAAGTAGGAATTGAAACTAGATTCTGGTTCACCTTTTGTACAAACCCTTTGAGAAGATTTTAGTTAAGCATTGCAGGATGATGAAATATCACAACTTCCTACATTGGAGAACTGTATGTCTCTATTTATTAACTATTTCTAGCTAAATGAACTAAGTCATTAACAGTTGTGTTATTGTATAGCACTGGTGACAAAATACATGCTGACAACCTCTCAACAATAGACCCAGCTAATATTTGTTCTCATCTTGTTTGTTGTTAACACAACGTTTCGGCTGATATACCCTCCAGCCTTCTTCAGGTGTATTGGGGAAATTTCGAACCTGGGTTCTCATTCCTAAGGTATTTTTTGATGTTATTATTATTATTCAGGTCAATGCCTGGAATCGAACTTGAAATCTTGGGGTTAGCAGCCTACGCTCTTAACCACTATGCCATATGCCTATGGGCATATAGCGTAGTGGTTAAGAGCGTAGGCTACTAACCCCAAGATTCCAAGTTCGATTCTAAGCAGTGACCTGAACAATAACAATAACAATGATGATAATAATAATAATAATAATCTATATATATAAAAATGAGAATGTGTGTCTGTCTGTCTGTCTGTCTGTGTGAATCCCTAAAACTCGAGAACTACGCAACCAATTTCATTCAAATTTTACAGATGCCTTACTTAGGGTTCCAGTTGTGTTTTAGTCAAAAAAATTTTAACTTCTTGCAGAGTTCGAGCCCACAGCAACATAATATCTCCTCCACTATTTAAGTATTACGTGTCAAAAGTGAAACAAAAACACTCATGTCAAATACT
>NC_068993.1:25343729-25356229 GCF_001194135.2 Octopus bimaculoides
AGATTTCATTATTCTCTTTAACCCGGGCAAAGCCGGGTATTTCTGCTAGTAATAATAATAATAATAATAATAATAATAACAACATCGGAAAATACCTTAGGAATGAGAACCCAGGTTTGAAATTTCCCCAAGACACCTGAAGAAGGATCAGCCGAAACGGTGTGTTAACAACAAACAAGATGAGGACAAATATCCATTGAATGTAAATAATGTAAATAATGTACACAATTCCTCATCTCTTAAATATAGAACTGAATTGACCCAGCTGCCTACAATCCTCTTTTGACCCTTAGACTGTCTTTTGAAGTTATCTGCTAACCTGAAAATTTATCGGGTATGAATACTTCAAAGACTATATTTCTGTGTACTGATCTGTAGTGATGAGTTATGAAAACAGTTTTCATGAACCATGAGTTTGAAATGTGATCTGTTTGGATGCAGCACCTCAGAAATGAAAATTTTTGAACCTATAAGAAAGAACAAATAAGTAATAATACTGATGCCACATCTTACTATTGCTTACCTGGAGATTGAGGGAATGGATATTCTGCCACGTCTTCTTCTTCAGCTTTCTTCACGTCAACACGCTTAGGTCCTTCTGGAACTGGATCATCAAAAAACTTAAGGCTTTGTAGAGCAGCACTGATATCCTACAAGACAAACTGTAAACTGTTGGTGATGAACAAATCTCAGAAGATATGATAATCAAGGAATACTTTTTTCAGACTTCAACTTGTTGTTTCTTCAACACATTATATGGACAATATACACCTATGAGCAGGACCGATTCCATGAATGCATGACCTTTCAGGCCATACATTCATGATCCTATTCACTGCACCGTTGAAGTTTATTAAAATTCTCTCGATATTTTCAGCATAGATAGAAACTCATCATCATCATCATCATCATCATCACTATCATTTAATGTCCTCTTTTTCATGCAGGTGTGGGTTGGATGGTTTGACATGGACAAACAAGCCATAGGGCCGTACTGAACCCCAATGTCTGCTTTGGCATGGTTTCTAAAGCTTTGATGTTTTCCCTAGTACCAACCACTTTGCAGAGTGTACAGGGTACTTGAGGTCATTGAGTACTCACAAGACAAAGCTCTTGAACTGAGTGGAAAATAGTATTGAAGGATATGAAAGTATGAGAGAGGTGTTTTGTTGAAGAGATGAATGCACTGCTTCCCTATTTGGAAAGGGAGAAAGAGAGAGAGAGGTGTGAGTTCAAGGTACAAGATCAATAAGAGAGAAAACAGGATAGAGGAACAGATGATTAGAGACAGGGATTGAGTCGGACATAATGAATATCAATTTGGGGGAGAGAAAGTGAAGGAAGGAAAATAAGAGTGGGTCAGGGAGGAGGAGGAGATAAGGAAGGGTAGTAGGGATACAATGTGAAGTGCAGGGAGGGAGGAGGAGGAGATAAAGGACAATGGTAGGGATACAATGTGAAGTGCTGGGTGGGGGGAAATAAGGAAAAGGAGTAGGAATACAATGGGGAGTGTATGGGGAGGAGGAGGTGATAAAGGACAATGGTAGGGATGCAATGTGAAGTACAGGGAGATAAATGGTATCATCTACAGCACCTTAATGAATCTTCAAATAAAAATTTGTTTAAAAAAATCTAATAAAATGTCAATCACAACAGAAACTATAATCTTTTAAGGATTGGATGACTATGTTGAGAGTAAAGAGTTATTAGCAGAATGACTTCAATATAGTCAGCAATTTTGTTACATTCTTCGAGCTTAACCATTCAGCTAAACACATCAATAAGCATTTAGAGACGGAATTGTTGTTTGTAACTGACATTAAAAATATTAACATCAGTTTGATAAGTTGTTAACATACAGCATAACCAAACAAGATACTTAACTATAATTTAAAAACAGTTACTCCATTCACTTTATAATTAAATGATTCGTGCCTTAAAAGACTTACAACTACGAGTAAAGATGGGATCTGGTGTTCCCAAGGCTCACTGTTTTGCCTAAACTTTTCTCCAGTACATTAATAAAATGCTGTCATTTACTTCAATGTAAACACCTATCCAAATGATTCCATCCTTCACATCTTGACTTTTTGATCATAAGTGTCAACCATATCCACTCTAGATGCCACAAGTCAAACCTGTACAGGCTCCACACTCAAAGACCTGAAAAACATCCTCCAAATGCAGGCAAAACAACTTAATATTCTTCAATAGCAAAAATGAACAACAACGGCACATAAGGGAAACAATCTTCTACTTAACTTAGACATACAACTGAAATCCTCAGAGTTATTGCAAATCTGAGAGTTCACAATAATTGATTAACTTTCCTGCAGATTTTACTTATATAATATAGCAAAACCCCATTTTAATGACAAGGCTCCCTCTTTGAGAAAAAAATACTTCAGCTTCACAGTTACTGATGCTCTACAAAATTCAAGTGAAACCCACATTTGGAGTGGCTCTATTGCTACACACAAAATTATCCTGCATCACATCTTTCAGCAAATGAAAGCCATCCAGCTAATTGATAATAAACCAACAAATTCCAACCTCTGACCAACAGATGTGCTGTCTCCTCACCTATCTCTCAAATGCTGTGTATTCTTGCAGCTGTCCTCAGATGACATCATGCAATGTAGTTGAATACAGAATAGTCAGTAAATATTTACTTACTTTAGCCTATCAACCACAAACACTCTCATTCGTGACTGTAAAAGTGAAGGAGAGGTAGTTTGGTATGGAGCTATATGATAAGTGAAAACTAAACAACTGACACTTTGCAAGGAACTTATCAGAGGTAAAGCAAAGGAGATATGAGAACATACAAACAGATTAGACGAGAGAACATCATCATCATAATCATCAACATTTGATGTCTGTTTTCCATGCTGGCATGGGTTGGATGGCTTGACAGTAACTGGCAAAGCCACAGGCTGAACTAGGTTCCATAGTCTGTTTTGGCTTGTTTTCTACAGCTGGATGCCCTTCCTAACACTAACCACATTACAGAGTATACTGGGTGCTTTTTATGTGGCACTAGCACCAGTGCTTTTTATGTGACTCCAGCACTCACACCAATGCTTTTTATGTGGCACCATGGTTTTAGGATATCATAGCAATTAAATAAAATACCTGAAAAGATGGTATACTACTGGCAGTGAAAGGGAAATATAATTGTGATACTGGTCCTACCCATGAATGCATGAAAGACAGACGTTAAATGATGATAATGATGATGATGAGGATGACAATGATGTTTCTGGTGATGTTGATGAAAACAATAATGGTGACAGAACCGACTGAACAATTTTATAAACTTGTATTTGTTCAAGCATTTGTTAATGATTTGCTTTCATTTAATTAGCGAACACTCTTCATTTCTTTCTGCTCTCAGCTGTTCATCCACTCATTCATGAAGATAAGCTGCAGTCATTTATTGGTAAATTGCCAATGTTGGCAAGTCCTTGGCAATCTGACCAATATAGAAAACTTAGGAGTGACTTAACAGAATTATGTATTCAACATTAGAGCAACAGTCATTCAAACTAAAGTCACAACTACTTGCCAATTACATCAAGTATAAGTATAATTTCACACTAACTGCTATTAAAGGTGATTGTTTCTAACCTCAGCAAAATCTATCTTGTGCAAAGCTAGAACATAATGTCCATGATACAACACAGCTGATTCTACCAATTGTCTCCCTCAAATTATAGTCCCACCCCACTTGCCTTCTTGGCAGCTAGTTTTAATACTTCTGAACTAATAGAAAATATTGTTTATTTAATGACAAGGTCAATATTTGTATAGTAATGATAAAACCAGCTATAAGTGATTCTTGTAGATCATTCCTAAGGAGAGAGAGAGAGAGAGAGAGAGAGAGAGAGAGAGACACACACAGAGACAGACAGAGAGAGAAAGTTAATGCTTATGGAATTTGAAGTCAAGATAGAGAGAAATGTAACTGAATGTCCCATGGTTCTAAGTCTATTGCTCAACCAATTCTACCAAAATCATTTAACTTCAAGAAAGGAGTAAAAATAACCTCAAGGGGATCAGGTGCTGCTTCCTCTTCAGGGGGTGGGGGTTCTGGTACAGGTTCTTCTTCTGGTTTCTCCTCTTTGGTTTCAACAACAGGTTCTAGAACAGTCAAAGATATAATTTAACAGTTTATGTATTTCCAAGCACAGTAAGATCTTTAACTTGTTTCAGTCATTAGATTGTGGCCATGCTAGGGCAATGCCTTGAAGAATTTTTAGTTGAATGAAATCAACCCCACTACTTGTTTCTTTTTTAAAGCTGGTACTTATTTTATTGGCCTCTTTTGCCTAACCACTAAACCATGGCAACATAAATACGAAGCCCAGTATACCCATCATGACTACTGATTAATGGCATTTCATCCGTCCTTATGTTCTGAGTTCAAATTCTGTCAGAGTCAACTTTGCCATTCATCCTTTTGGGGTTGATAAAATAAGTATGAGTTGGGTGCTGGGATTGACATAATCATTTCATTCCCTGCCCCGAAATTACTGGTTTTGTACCTATAATAGAAAGGATTATTATTATTATTGATATCATTCATTAACTGAATAATTTCAATTAATTTTAGAATGTAACTTCTAGAAATCACAGTCAAACATCCTCTCTTAGAAACAACAATTAACAACATCACAACCTCCTTTATGCAGCAGCAACAGCAGCAGCAGCAACAACAACAACAGCAGCAGTAGCACAAAAAGTTGCATTTTTATGAAAATATACTAAAGTAGCAGTTATTAAGATTTTACAATTCATTTCAAAATGAACAAGATGTTTGCTAGAATAAAAATTACATGATTACAACCTAATGCCTGATTGTCTTGTTCTTAATTATTATAAGGACGACTCCTATTCTTATATATTGATGATGTAGAGATGAGAAATGAAGAGCTATGTACTTTGTCTTATAAAAGTTATACAGATGTTTTGAAACCATGAATGCAGTTATAAAGTACAAAATAAAGCTTGGCAGATGTAATGGAGAAATATGTCTAACTGAATCAGTTTGTCCTAAAGTAGTTGATTCAGTTAGATGTATTTCTTTTGAAAACTGTACCAATTTTCCATGAGTCTTCAGCATCTGGTAATGGTTACATCAGAAGGAAAGCAAATGTGTATTACATCATGATACTTTATTGGTGACATTTGTATAGTGTGTTGATGATATTGTGTATAAGTGATGCAATATGTACTGTATTTTAATGATTTTGGTGACATAAAGCATATATTAGCTTGCAACTTACCATCAGATGTCTTCCTAGTTACTTTGTAGGTTGCACATTGTTCAGATAAGTGATCAAAGGCAGTGTAAAGGAGAGCAACAGCACAGTCAGTCAGGGCCAACACTTTAGGGATATCAAAACTAAATCCAAATTCTTTAAACTCATATGATTTGATCCTAAGGAAATATAAAGAAATAACATAGATTTAAGATAACATCAAAGATTGTGATGATGAGAAGTAAAAGAAAGAATGTCAATATGAAAATGGTGAACAACAAACGTTATGGAAAGCAAATGTATTAATGTATAACTACTGAAATAGTTAAATAGAGGACTGAAATGAAAAACCAGCAAATTGTACAATGCTAAAAGAGAGTGAAATTTTTCAGTCAAGATATTCTTAGCAGATCCAAAATAATTTTGTAGAGAACTGAGTCACAGAAAGACACTGCTAGACAAATGCATGAAAGAATTTCTCAAGGAAATTATGAGAGAAACACCTGTAGAACAATTGTATACTGAAACAAGACTTTAGCACTTCTGCAAATCAGGACTGGTAAATATATTTTCCAAAAGTTAATCAAATAATTTACACTTCTCTTCAATAATGTTATGAATCACTGAATCAAACATCAAGGTGTTTCATTAAGGATATACAATGCATTCACTGACAAAGTTCCTGAGTAAATAAAAATCCTCAGAATTACAAAGCAACCAATAAGCTGCCTGATAACCATGCAAATTTAGTGAGGATCACATTTTTATGAGGCAAACTGGTGACACAGACTCAACAGGACCAAGATATTTATACACAATAAGCTTTCATTATGACCCTTACCCTCACTTCAATATGAGTGCAGTCTCAAGGCAGCAAGCTGGCAGAGTCATTAGCAGACTGGACAAAATACTTAGCAGCATTTTTTCTATTATGTTCTGCATTCAAATTCTGCAGAGGTTAATTTTGCCTTTTATCCTTTTGGGGTTGATAAAATAAGTACCAGTTGGACACTGGGGGATTGATGTAACTGAGTAGTCCCTTCCCCTATAATTGCTGGCTTTGTGCCAAAAACTGAAATCAATACGAGGACAGACTCAGTTATCAAACTTACCACATTAAACTAATACATACTTCATTATTTATCATCCACATAGATACTATTTTCATGTTACTGCCTAAATCTGTGGAGAATTTTCTCTCTTTTGTTCCATTTATCAGGTCTACTTATTTGGGGTTTGATCTCATTTTCATTTCTAATTACCATTTCCTCATCCCAAAAGATTTTCTTCCCAGCATGCATCACTTATTCTTATACCATTCTTGCTTTTGCTTAAACCAATGCTTCAATAGCTTCACTGGAATCTCTTACCCAAGTTTAAATACAACACATTTGACACATCAAATACAGTTGATTCTTCTTCAGTTACAGATCAGATGAAAATGCTTCATTAGATGGCTGATATACATATGTGCCAGCATATATATGGAATATGACCAAATATGGTCTATTTTCCAACATAGTCCTCCTTACAGTCCATACACTCCTTCCATTGGTGTTGCAGTGCTTGGATCCCATTGATGAAAAGGCTTTCATCCTGTTGCTCAAACAAGTCATTGGCAGCAGACATGACATCATCATCACTGCAATACTAGTTCTCAGCCAACTGTTTCTACATGCTGGGGAACTGATGAGAGTCAGATGGGGACAAATCAGGAGAATAGGGGGAGGTGATCAACCAGTTCAAAGCCACAGTCATGGACAGCAACCATCGAAGCCAAGGACTTGTGTACTGAAGCTTTGTCCTGATGAAACAAAACCCCTTTTGTCAGTTTTCCTAAGTGTCTGGCATTGAAAGGCTTTCATAACTGCCTCAGTAAGTTGGCAGAGTACTCTCCATTGATGGTGTGGCCCTTTAGAAGAGACCATCACTATCCCTGCAGATGAAGTGACCTTGGCTTTCTTTGGAGCAGGAGAGAAAGAGGTTTACACTGCATGGATTGTGTCTTTGGCTCTGGCTCAAAATGATGAAGCCAACACTCCTCCTGGATGAGAAAACGTTCAAGGAAACCAGCTGGATCTGCCTCAAACAACGTCAGATTTCCCCGTGATGTGATCAGCCAGTGCACTTTTGATCAGGTGTCAGAAGATGTAGCACCTACTGAGCAGAAACCTTCATCATGCCAAGTTCATTGTGCAGAATATTCTCAACTCTCTCACAGGATATGACAATAGCATTGGTTATTTCATTTACAGTCAGTTGCCTGTCATCCATCAACATGTGGTGAACACGGTCAATGTTTTCCTTGGTGGTGGCAATTTCAGGATGAAGGACCTTAGATCACTTTCAAGACTCTCTAGCCTCACTCCTTTATAGTCAGCCTATGAACTTTACAGCCCACTCTTATACATGTGTGTGTGTGTATGTGTACACACACACACACACACACACACACACACACAGATCTGTAATATATAATATATGAATTTACATTTATACTCTGAATCAACATATTCTTGCAAAATGAAAAAAAATTGGTGCAGGTATTGTTGTTGTAGTTTTTAATATCAGATCAACCTTGATCAAGCATACATAAGAGAAAGACATTCCAACCATGATCATCCTGATTTGCTTTTTTAAAAATTTTAATTTGAATGTAGTGAATAGGAAAAGGCATGCCTGTGTGGTAAGAAGTTTGCTTTTCAACCACATGGTTTCAGGTTCAGTCCCACTGTGTAGTGCCTTGGGCAGGTATCTTCTACTATAGCCTCAGGCCAACCAAAACCTTGTTAGTTAATTTGATAAATGGAACTGAAAGAAGTTCACTGTGTGTGTGTGAGTGTGTGCATGCGAGCACGTGCATGCATATGCGTGCGTGTGTGTGTGTGTGTGTGTGTGTGTGTGTGTGTGTGTGTGTGTGTGTGTGTGTGTGTGTGTGCGGGAGAGAGAGAGAGCGTGTGTGTAAGTGTATGTGTGACTTTGTATCTGTGTTTGTCCCCTACTACTGCTGGACAACTGGTTTTGCTGTGTTTACATACCAGTAACTTAGTGGTTCAGCAAAAAGACTGAGAGAATAAGTACCCCACTTAAAAACAAAAATAAGTACTGGGGTTGATTTGTTCAAATATAATTCTTTGAGGCCATACCCCAGCGTGGCCGCAGTCTAATGACTGAAACAAGTAAAAGACAGCCAGAAAAAGATAAAAGATCTCATGGCGTGTGAGTGATGTAAGCTTAAATACATAGATTTACAGTTGAATTCTGTCTTCTCAGACTAACTGGCATCACTGCCAATCCACATCAGAACTTTTCATAACTGACTGACTGATGTGTCTGCTTTGTTTATAACACTAGTTGCATCTCAAGTGCATAGTCATGGAATGTTCTCATTTTATATTTGTGCAAATTCCATGGATCTATGTTCTGTTTGTTCCAAGTAAATCTGTCAAATACACACATCATATATGTATATACATATATGATGTATCTGAAATATATACATATATATATATATATATATATATATAGACATAGATTATACACATGCATGCATACACACATACATACCTACATACACACACATACGTACATACACATACATACACATACATGCATACATACACGCATACATACATGCACTATTATTATTAGTTCATCCATCATTGTCGACAATGACCAAGGTCATCACACAGGGGATGACAAGGCAGGGTGTGTCTAGATGTGGCCAATCAGTTCGATGCAGGCTCAGAAGGCTTTGCTGCAGATCTGGTACAGGTGGTCTGTTGGGATGAAAGGCAAAGGGTTGGCTCTGGACTTGCATAGTTTGCATTTTCATTGTGCTCGTGTAATCTCTGTTTCTTAATGTAGGCGGTGGCACCACTGTTGGTGCATCTTCACCAGGAAGGGTGGTCTTGTGCTTGTATTTCCCAAGTGTTGGGGTTGATCTCAAATCTCTTCAGTGAGGCTTTGAGTGTATTCTTGAGGTACTCTTTCTGTCCACCTTGCACGCACTTGCTTTGTGCCAGTTCACAGTAAAACAGTCTTTTGGTGAGTTGTGTGTCAGGCACACAACTCCCCAAAGGTAGCCTGCCCACCTGATCTGTGCTCTCCTCAGCAGTGTGTAATTGCTCAGCAGATCAGCTCAAGAGAGGACCTCCATGCCTAGGACCTTGTCTTGCCAGGTGATTTTCAGCAGCTTTCTCAGGCAGTTAATGTGGAAGTGGTTTAGCTTTTGGAGTGGTATTTGGAAATTCCACTCGCAGGTGTACAGTACTGTAGGCAGTACAACTGCTTGGTACACCTTCATCTTTGTGGCCAGCCTAATACTTCATCTCCCACACTGATTCATGTAGCTGCCCAAATGTGAGCTTCCCTTGGTAATGTGTGTATCAACCTCATTGTCAATGTTCACATCCCTGGAGAGTGTACAAAAGAAAGGGAAACAAGCAGTCCTGTGACAACCCTTGCAAAATTTCTCTCCTTGTTATCACTGGCAAGATATTTGCTAGAGACCCCCTTGACCACCACACTCAGCACATGAATGACTCAGTGTGGCTTCAGAAAGGGCTACAGGATAGTTGACATGATCTTTGCAGCAAGTTTTAAGAGCAGTTTTAAGAGAAGTTTTAAGGGAACTTATACATGACGTTTGTAGACCTAACCAAAGCCTTTGACACCTGAAGTCATGAGGGATTCTGGAAAATCATGGCAAAGTTTGGATGCTTGGACAAATTAAACAATATGGTGCAACAGTTTTATGACAGCATGCTCATTCAGGAACTGAACAAGCGAGGTCTTTCTGATGCATCCCCAGCCACTAATAGAGTTAAGCAGGACTATGTCCCCACAGCAATGCTGTTCAGCATGATGTTCTCAGCCATACAGTTGGATACCTTCTGCAGCAACAAAGAAACTAGCGTCGAGATCAGAGCCAGGACTGATGACAAACACTTCAACCTGCAGAGACTGCAGGTGAACACCAAGGTGGAAGACGACTCAGTGTGCAACTTCCTGTTCACAGATGAGTGCACATTCAATGTGGCCACAGAGGCCCAGATGCACTAGAGCATGAACTACTTCTCCACTGCTTGCAACGACTTTGGCCTCACGATCAGTACTCGGAAGAGAGAGGTCATGCACCAACCTGCTCCGCAGAAGCAGTACATGGAACTAACTATCTTTGTTGAAGAGGAAACCCTGAAGGTTGTTATACATGAATACACACATACGCATGCGCATGTGCACACACACACACACACACACACGCACGCACGCACACACACAATCATACATACGTACAATCATACATACATACATACATACATAACATATATACATACATACAAACTTTGTGGAGTGTTGCATTCATATTTTAGTATATGTGTAGCCTTTTCCTGTTCTGTGTATTTATTCTTGATATTGAAATCAAAGAGCCTATCATATGTACATTTTATTGTGGTCTGTCATAGTTTGTTACAACTAAATTGATGTATTGATTTGTAGAAAATATATTTCTCTGTCTTGCAAATGAAACAAGAAAAGTCATTTTTGATCTGTTATTTCATATTTTCATTATTTTATATAGAAGTTATATTTCTCTACAAGAATACATAGAAATAAAATGTTCAATATTTTAGTATGGTGTGCTTTGAAGTAGATTTGGCTGTTAGCTCTAGTATGCCTAGAGACAACGTAGACATTCCCTTGTTAGTTTGTGGATATAGAGGTAGCTCAAGAATAAGTTAAGAATGATAAGAACAAACAAAATAAGGCAAAGCCAAAGTTAGACCCCTCAATATTATAGACAGTTTCTTGCAGTTAATAATGCATTGTTTGAATGCGAACATGAGAGCAATATTTCAGATAGACATAAACAACTGAAATGTAAACCTAACTTTACAATAAATAACTTTTCAGACTAATCTCAGAATTTATGACTGGAGACAAATATATTGCAAAGTAACTTATAACGTTGACTACCACTGCTTCTGTGTTTAGCAGTAATTACTGAGTGCTATTTAATAAAAGAGAAAAAGCTAACCAAACTAACACCATTGGGACCAATTTCAAAAGGCATACTGTTTACATATGTACACACAAATGTGAATATATGTGCACACACATACCACACACACACACGTATGCATGCGGTTGCATAGTTATCAAGTTTGCATCTCAAAAGCTAGGTTTCAGGTTAGTATCACAGCATGAAACCTTGAGCCAGTGTCTTCTTGTACTTCTGGGCTGACCAAAGCCTTGTCAGTGGATTCGGTGGACAGAAACTGAAATACACACAAACACACACACACACACACACACATATATATATATATATATATATATATAGGTGCAGGAGAGGCTGTGTGGTAAATTGCTTGCTTACCAACCACTCGTTCCGGGTTCAGTTGCACTGTGTGGCACCTTGGGCAAGCATCTTCTACTATAGCCCTGGGCTGACCAAAAGCTCGTGAGTGGATTTGGTAGATAGAAACTGACAGAAGCCCATCGTGTATATATATGTATATGTATGTTAATGTGCTTGTGCTTGTCCCCTCCACCCACGCTTGACAACTGATGTTGGTGTGTTTACATCCTCATCCTCATAACTTAGCAGTTTGGCAAAAGAGACCCAAAGAATAAATACTAGGCATACAAAGAATAAGTCCTGGGGTTGATTTCTTCGACTAAAGGCATTGCAGCAGTTAAATGACTGAAACAAATAAAAGAATATACATGTATATTATTTAAAGGTTAAGCATAGGGTGTGATTTACACAGTTTGATATTTGTATTCACCCTTTTATCTTCTCATTCAGTTCTTTGCATCAACCTTCTCATTTTTTCTCATGGTTTCTCATACACCAGTGTTCTGATTTTCAAACAGAATAAACTCTATTATCAGAGCTTAAAGATTGCTTGGAGATACAAGGCATGTTATAAATACCTGCCTAACTACATGTCTTAATGGCAAGAAATTAAATGATATTTGTCTCTCACTGTGTGGAGTACATTTTTGTTGATCTGACCTTAAATGAACAGTAAACTATACTTTATACACACACACACATATATATAAAGGTGGTGCCCCAGCAAGGCTGCAGTTAAATGACTGAAACATGTAAAAGAATAAATAATAAAATTATATGTCTTTTAACTTTTAATTGTTTCAGTCATTTGACTGTGGCCATACTGGAATCACCTTGAAGAATTTTTAGTTGAATGAATCGACCCCAGTATT
>NC_068993.1:25358729-25375508 GCF_001194135.2 Octopus bimaculoides
TTCTATCTATCCATCTCTATTGTCATGGAACCTCACTCAAAAAAACAAAAGCAGTTTTCTCTTCTAAACAAAACCCCCCAAAAACATGTTTTATATAAATGAACAAGCTGTTTGTACATTCACAAAATTGTATTTGACAAGTTTGAGAAAGGAACGAAAGCGTTAATAATAATGAAGAAATAAAAAGTATGGGGTTTAGTTCACAGGTGATCTAAATGATTAGGTACGCTAGGTAAGTGCTGTAACGGATTATTAGGGCTCCAAGGTTATAGCCAAGATGGTAGTTATGGAGCTGTTGCCAATTTCCAATGCAGCAGATATATAATTGTTAAAGAGGACAACAAACACTAAGGCAACGCAAACATCTCAAGTCGTATATATTATTATTATTGGAAAAAATTCAAAGTCTTACAGCTGCTTCTGGGATATCCCCAAGTATGGGATATTCCGTCATCAGAGACAAATAGGGAAAAATAGAGAAAATGAGAACGGTATATATTAATGAGATGATGACATAGAGGAAGGGAGTAAAGGAATAAGGAGATGGAGAGAGAGAAGAAAAAAGAAGCATAAAAGTTCATAGTTCAACTTCCCAATGTTGTAGAAACAAGTGCATAAGCCCTTAGGTGCAATCCTGTGTAGAGCCATGTGGGTTAAAATCCTGATATTGTAAACATCCAGAGAAAAAAGATGCAAATATATCAACGTTCAATAACAGAATTTGGATGGGTGATCATGGTGTGAATCCTTTCTTACTGAGATCTTCTCCTACAGATTGGTGGTCATGTCATGTTGGCTTCGTTTCTATGACTGAGCGTCCTTCCAATTGCCAACCCTTTTACCAGGTGTACTGGGTGCATTTTATCATGGTACTAACATTAGAGAATTTGAATATTCCTCAGTGAGTCATAACTAAACGAACATCACAAGAACTGCATAAATTAAGCACATTGAACATTTTGGAACAATGACCGTGTGTTGACAAGATCCTTCTCTAGAGTTTACTTTGTCAGTTGACATGTCTTTCAGTTCCTTTATCAAGATGAAAATGTAGTTATTCTTACTATTTCATTATTAAATGCATAAAATTAGGAAAAAATGCCTCAAATTTGTAGAACTTTCAAATTACAGTTAATGTGAAATTATGAGAAAAAATAAAATGTTTTTATAATTATAAAAATTATGCAAATATTTGTAATTTACCTGAGGTTCTTGCTAAGGTTTCCCCAAATACACACTGATATACATTCATTATAGTGGTAAGCTTGGTAGTTAGAAGTTTCTGGATCAATATTTTGTAAGGCACCCAGTAAACAGTTGTGGATGGAAGCATTTAATTTGATTTCCAGCAAATTTTGCAAATCTTTGATTATCTGAGACACAAGCAAGAATATTTACATACATATAAATTCTCAATAAGCAATATAATGTTCACATTCATATACCCTAATGTTATAGTTTCAGTTGCAACCTCTTTTAAACTCTACAACTTAATCCAATAGATCTGAATATTACATTTATTCATTTTTATAAAACTGATTTTTCCATCATATTCCTATGCTGTTACTAGTGAGCCATTTAGCTGTTTAACTAGATGTCCTTACACTTGTATCACCTTCCACTATGAAGAGAGTCTGAGATCAATTAGGTAGACTGGAGCGTCCAAAATTACATGCCTTGCTCAGGACCACAAATTTCATTTTTTACTTGCTGAGTCCAGAAGAAGGATCAGAGCTTCAGAGACTAATGAGCTTGATGTTGCTAAGGTTGTTTAAACTATTGCAGGTCAACAGTTGCAGGTAAGACGTGAGAAGGGAGAAAGTTCTTGAGAGCCAATGTTCTGAGGATGAAGGAGCAGACATAATGGTTAGTGTGAGGTTGGAAAAAAAGGGGGTGCTTAAATGCAAGGGTGACAAAAGGTGGAGAGATGAGTTGGACAGGTGTGCCTGAGACTTGAGACTAGCTAGTTCTGAGGAACAGAGGTCATTAAAGTTGTGATAGAAAAGACTGAGAAGAGAGAGCACACCTGTGAGCCAGAGGCTGGAGTCAGTAGGGTACCTCTTCTCTGGATGTGGTCCAGGATATCTTCATGCTTAGCAGCACATCTGAGATGGTGCTATGCACCATCCTGCATATGGAAGCAATACATCTTTGTGGATTTCATTTGAGCCATGTAGAGTGTCAGCAATGCTGGGGGTTGAAATATTTTCTGGCCCTGCAGAAAAGAAACAGTCTTTGGGATGCTATCCTAGCTATGACAAGGATGTGCTTTCACAAGGGGATTCTCAGTGATAATGAGGCCAAGTATCTGAAGTGATTGCAAGGGCTCTAGGTGGGTGCTTATGAGGGGTCCAATAATAGTTTCTAGATATGAATGTGTCTGAGTTATTTGGCTGTTAAAAGAAATAAAATTGGTCCCACTGGTGGATGCTCCAAAAGTCTCCATTCATGGAATCAATTCAGGTTTGGTAATATTTGTAATATTTAGATTGCATGCAGATGATGCATGGTCAAGGAAGGTTATGGAGGAATGAAAGGTTGTATCATCTGTTTTGGAGTGAGCATTGCAGGATTTGACAGCAAATAAGTCATTAATGAGTAAGTGAACGAGGGACAAAACTGAACCCTGGCAAACACTAGAGTTGATTGAAAAAGCTCTTTCAAAACATACATCAATGATGCAGTCTGATAGGAGGCTACTGATCCAAGAAATGAGAGATGGGTACAGTGTGTAGGTGGGAAGTTCTGATAAGAGATTCACAGGTGAAAGTTTTGTTGATGTCTAGGTTAACAACATTGCACTCAACTAAGTTATCTACAGTGACAGTCCACTGCTGAGTGACATGGGAGAGTAGGTCTTCAGTGGGTCTGGTTCTGTAAAAGCTGTACTAGTGGTCACAGAGGAAAGAGATGCGTTCAAAGTATTGGGGAATGTCATTGTTTATGGCTGCTTCCATTATATTAAAGATGTTAGAAGTAAGTACATTGAGACAATACTAGGAATGGTAAAAAAAAAACTGCCTTTCTTTGGAGTAGAGACATACTAATGAGTGCATCCAAACGTCAGGGTATATCCCCATAGAAAATAGAAATTAAGAATTTAGTGAGTATAGAAACAAGTTCTGGAGTGCAATGCTTGATTGTAATGGAAGGGATTGGCGATCTTGGTGGTCTTAAGTAACCAAAGGTATTTCTGCACTTGCAAGGTGGGGAGCCAGGTGGAGTGGAAGAGGTTGAAAGAAATTAGCCAAGGATATGGAGTTGGATGCAAAGTGGACTGCAAAGGACAAGGCTTTATCTGCAGATATGGAAACATAATTGCTTAGAAAAGGAGGAAAAGAGAACTACAAAGACAGTTGAGATTCTTTTGGCAGATGACTAGGATAAGCTCCAGTTTTCAGTGGGTGTAGAAAAGATCAAGACGCAGAGGTGTCATACTTGAAACTTTCCTTTACTCGTGGGATATGTATAAGAGTTACTCTGTTAGGTGAATACTACTCAGTTTTGTGGAGTAGCTGAAATTTTCCAAGCATTGTTGGCATTTTCCTATCTGAACAGCTGCAGTACAACTATGAGTAAACCACTTAGGGTGTCTTAGAACATCAAGGTTATTTTTTTTTCTCTGTGTGTGTGTATGGTATGTTGGAAGGCATGCTTAGTCATGAGTAGGGAATTATCCCAGAAATAAATAAATCAAAACTTGTGGACCTCTGACTTGAAATGCCATAGGGTTCAGGTGGAGGTAGGAGTGCTTTTTGGGTTGTTACAATGAGACAGTGACCAGAGGATCTCTGATAGATGCAGAGACAGTTATGAGATTGGCAGAGGTGAAGTTTTACAGTGAGAAAAAGACCAAGAGTGTTTGGGGTGTCTGTGTGTGGGTTGGAGGTGAAACAGTTTGATGGAAACAGCTGATAATAGCAAAAGATTGAGCTTCCGCCCTGGCAGTCACAGTATGGGATAAATGTAATATCAATGAGGACAATGAAAGGAGTGAAGGAAAGGTAAAATAGATGTTCTCAGTGCAGAAGATATGGTCAAAAAAGATGCGGGTGATTTGATATTTCTGAGAGGGATACCGAGGCACATGTATTGGGGGGGGGGAGTACTTTGAGTTAGAGAAACTGGAAAAAAACCACAGGCTTACAAAGGAAATTAAATTGTTGCACAAAAGAGATGTGTTACAAAAGAAATTTGTTTGAAGCTGTTACATAACAGAAAATTGCATTGAAAGTGTTAAATATTATTGACCAGAATATATACAGTAACATTTACCAATTTATGTTCACAAAATTGAAAAAAAAAAAGAGTAATTTTATGACTCCATGTAATACAGACAAAATCATTTTTAATGTTTCAGGCTTACATACATTCAAGAATCTATTATTCACTCATATTTCTACACAGAAATTTAGTATTCTTTGTGCACAATTTCTTTTTTTTAATATTTGAGCACAAAACAGTGAGCTGGCAGAATTCTTAGGACACCAGGCAAAATGCTTAGTGCCATTTCATCCGTCTTTATGTTCTGAGTTCTAATTACACCAAGGCCAACTTGGCCTTTCATTCTTTCAGGACTGATAAAAGAAATACCAGTGGGTCTATGGGGTCGATGTAATCAACTTATGCCCTCCCCTGAAATTGCTGGCCTGGTACCAAAATTTGAAACCAATATTTGAGAGCACACATAATAGTAAAGTGAATAGTGGCTGCATTTAATCCAAGCATTCCAGCTGTAGCTATTCCATTTTTTTCTTTCATACATTCGGTATAAATGATTTCATTAATGGGAATGTCATTTTGAATTAATTAACGGGGTATTTATTTGAGAGAGATTTGGTGGCAATTTCTAGCAGGCTAAGCAACCAGTTGTTGGCTTGTGAAGCAAAACTTTTGTTGAGATTTTAGAGTGTTATCCAGGAATAAAGAGAATGTAATATTATAAGAGTATGTCTTGGTGCTGTCAAAGGCTGCTTTGTTCCAATTTGAAGAATAAAGTGGAAGTAATATTGTAAGATTTCAAGTCTGACTCACCTCTATAATAACAGGAAAAAGGATGATGTAATGTGGCAAGACATGTTTTAATGCTATGAAGATTGCTTTACTCCTATTAGAGGCTATTTTAGAGGTTTCCATTTATAAGAAGTTGCATAAGTCTGACCTAAAGAATTTTTGGTTGTTTGTGAATAATGCATATTTATGGAAGGTTAAAGAGAAAGTTTTCAAAAGGTCACTGAAGATAAAACAAAATATGTTAGGAGACAATCCAGCTCTATGGAAGTCATGTTTATTATAACTGAAGAAAGAAAAGTCTTTATTCCTCTTGTGATTTTCCATGGACTGATATTGATACTTGGAAAGAAAGTTTGAAGAGTTTGGTGAGGATAGCAAACTTGGTAAAGACTGACAGAAGAGTGACATTTTGAAATATTAGATTCTTTTGACAAAAGACTAGAAATTTCAGTTGTAATTAGTGAATCACAGAAATGCGCAGGCTGTGTGATGGACAGAAGCAACATTTTTTTCTCCTAAAAGTAATTTTCTAAATATAATGATGGATGAATTATTCTAAGCTATGATGAAAGATGATTTTCCTCAAGGTGTTTTTGCCAATGCATTTCATTTATACAACTGACTTAGGCAGTATAATGAATCTGGAATAGTATTGCATGGCAGATAGTTTAGTATGGATAATTTAGTATGGAGAGATTTATGCCTTAGTAGAGGTTTTTTGGATTGAAATCTATAGATAATCCATTTTAACCCTTTTCTGATTTATCACACCAAAAGAAAAATCTAAATAAAAATACATTATAATCACAAGATAATTTATAAATTTCAATAAGAGGTGATACTAACATTTTGGTATGTAATGTTCTCATGTTCTGTAAATGGTTCTGTCTGTGTTGCTAAGTCAATAAAATTGTTTAGTTCTTCTATCAACTGTAAATAGAAAATATTCAGACATGTTTAAAATGTAATATTTGTAGACCATTACAATTATTTAAAATCATGTATAGAAAAACTGAACAGTGTTACCACAAGGAAACAAGAACTTATAGTTTCATTTGAATCAAAGGTTTGTGATGACTGATGTGACTGAGTCTGTGATGCAGGAAGGCAATATTACATGCCATTTTAAATCTTTTATCTTTTAATTGTTTTAGTCATCAGACTGTGGCCGTGCTGGGGCACCATCTTGAAGTGTTTTAATGAAACAAATTGACGCCAGGACTTATCATTTTAAGCCTAGTTCTTATTATATTGGTTTCTTTTGCCAAAATGCTAAGTTGCAAGTAGATAAACAGACCAACGCTGATTGTTATGCAGGGGTGGGGGACAAACACAGGCACAAAACACACACACACACACACACATACATACATATACATAACCAGGTTCTTCAAAGGCAAGTCACATAGGTATAAAATCTTCTGGGAAGGTAACAGCGATGAGGTAGGTGGTGTCGGTACACTTCTTGCAGAGAAATGGGTAGATAGGGCATAAAGATAGTTAGAGTGTGCAACAGAGTAATGGAGCTCAGGCTAGTCTTGCAAAATAGTATAGCAACAACTGTCTCTGCCTATGCCCCACAAGTGGGCCTACCAAATGAACAGAAGGACCACTTTTATGACATACTTCTGCAGGCTACCTCAAAGACGAGTGACAATGATTTCATCTTTGTGGCTGAGGATTTCAATGGGCATGTCGGACAGCAGCCCATGTATATCTTCCATGATGTACATGGGACCACAGAATTGGTTCCCAAAACAAAGCAGGAACAAGACTAGTGGAGTTCTATGATGCAAATAACCTATTGATCTGCAACACCAACTTCAGGAAGCCAGCCAGCCATCTGATAATCTACCAATCAGGTGAATGTGCTAGCTAGATTGACTACATTCTCACCGGAGAGCAGGGTGTATGGTTGCTCTTAAATACAAAGACCCTCCCTAGTGAAGAATGTACCCACCCCAGCATAGACTGGTCATTAATGACTTTAGACTCTAGACCAGAAGGATGCAAAAAAGCAGACCACTCTGGAAAAGGACCTAAAAGCTTAAGGATCCTTTATTTGGTCTGAGATTTAGGGACATTCTAATTGAGAAATTTGATGAGAGGGAGGAGGAGTTACAAACTTGTGACATAGAGGGCAACTAGGAATTCCTGCTGAGTGCTACAGACCAAATCTGTGGCTGATGCAAAGTCCCATCCAGACCAAGGGTGGCGTAGTGGTGTAAAGATGTTGTAGACAGGGCTATTAGAGCAAAGAAACAGGCCTGGAAGAGTGGGGATAGCAGGAAATTGTAGCAGATATCCAGAAAGGCAGCTAGGAGATAGGTATATCTAGCCGAAAGAGAAGTAGAAAAAAAGTTTGCCTATGTTCAGTGATGTGAGGACCAAAAACTTGAAGTGTTTCAGATTGCAAGAGAGAAAATTGTGAGAGAAAATTGTGATGTCATAGGAGAGAAATATGCCTGCATGGATGATGGTGCACTTGCATTTAATGATTCTGCAAAAAAAGGAGTTTGGAAATGCCATTATGAAAGACTGCTGAACGTGGAGAATGAATGGAAGGAGGAGAGTCTGCCACATGTTGACCCAATTGAAAGACCAGCTATCTGAATCAACAGTACCTTGGTAGATAAAGCAATTTAGGATGTGAAGACAGGGAAAGACCCCGGCCCATCAGGAGTCACCACTGAGATGCTTAAAATATCTGGTGGTGTGGGTTATGGTCTAGTCACTTGTATTGTAAATCAGGTGGTCCATGAAGGAGTCATACCCAATGATTGGTGTAGCAGCACCATAGTCAACTGCTACAAAGGTAAAGTTGATGCCTTAGATACAAATAATTACAGAGGTATCAAATTGTTGGATCAGGTGATGAAAGTTACAGAGAGGGTCATAGCCTAACCGATTAAGGAGAGAGTTAGTGTAGATGAGATGCAGTTTAGTTTTGTGCCAGGGAGAAGCACCACTGATGCTATATTTCTGGTAAGGCAACTGCAGGAGAAATACCTTGCCAAAGATAAACCTCTGTACTTGGCTTTTGTTGACTTGGAGAAATCTTTTGACAGAGTTTCCTCAACCCTTATCTGGTAGTCAATGCAGAAACTAGGGATAGATGAGTGGTTGGTGAGAACTATACAAGCCATGTACAGAGATGTTACTAGTAAGGTGAGGGTTGGCAACGAGTACAGCAAAACATTCAGGGCTTCACCAAGTATCGGTGCTCAGCCATCTCTTGTTCATCATAGTCCTCCAGGCAATAACAGAGGAATTCATGACAGGCTGCCCCTGGGAGCTCCTCTATGTTGATGACCTTGTTTTTATAGCTGAATCACTACCAGAACTAGAGAAGAAGTTTCAGGCATGGAAGCAAGGTTTAGAATCGAAGGGCCTTAGAGTTAACCTAGCAAAAACCAAAGTCTTAGTAAGTAGGAAGGCAGACAAATCACAAATCCCTTCAGGTAGATGGCACTGCTCTATCTGTAGAAAAGGCATAAGCAGAAACCCCATAAGATGTATTCTGTATAAGCTATGGACACATAAGAGATGCAGCAATATCAGAGGAAGGTTAACAGGAAAAATAGCTTTTGTTGTGTGGAAGATTCACAGGTACAATAAACACTGAAAATGTACAGAAAATAGACTCCATCAACTGCCATCAGGGGAAGCTAGAGGTAGTAGATAGCTTCTGCTATCTAGATGACCAAGTTAGTAGCTGAGGTAGATGCTCCAAGAGTGTAACTGCGAGAATAAGATTAGGCTGAACAAAGTTCAGAGAGCTCCTACTTCTGCTGGCAACAAAAGGCTTCTTCAGAATGAAAGGCAGACTGTTTGATGCCTGTGTACAAACAGCTATGCTACACAGCAGTGAAACATGAGCTATGACAGCTGAGGGCATGTGTAGACTTGAAAGAAATGATGCCAGTATGATCCACTGGATGTGTAATGTCAGAGTGCATGTTCGACAAAGTGTAAGTCTCTTGAGAGAAAATTTGGGCATAAGAGGCATCAGATGTGGTGTGCAAGAGAGACGACTGCATTGGTATGGTCATGTGATGTGTATGGATGAGGACATTTGTGTAAAGAAGAGCCAATCTCTAACTGTGGAGGGAACCTGTGGTAGAGGTAGACCAAGGAAGACATGGGACAAGGTGGTGAAGCATGATCTTTGAACTTTGGGCTCACAGAAGCAATGACTAGTAACTGAGACCTTGGGTGATATGTTGCGCTTGAGAAGACCTGTCAAGCCAAGTGAAATTATAGTCATGGCTGATGTTGGTGTCACGTAACTGGCACCTGTGCTGGTGGCACATAAAAAGCACCTTGCAAGCATTGGGCTTCATGGAAGCAAAGTAGCTGATGACAGTGGCATGTGAAAAGCTCCTTTCAAGTTCTGGTCCTCACAGAGGCAATGACCAAGAAATTTGGCATTATGTCATGCTTGAGAAGAAAACCCAAGCCAAGTAAAATTGCAGTCATGGCAGATACCAGTGTCACGCAAATGGCACTCATGTCGTGACATGTAAAAGCACCCATTACACTTTCGGAGTGGTTGGCATTAGAAAGGGCATCCAGCTGTAGAAACCATGTCAAATCAGACTAGAGTCTGGCGCAGCCTTCCAGCTTGCCAGCCCTGGTCAGACTGTCCAGCCCATGCCAGCATGGACAACTGACACTTTCAGTTTCCATCAACCAAATCCACACATGAGGCTTTGGTTAGCCTGAGGCTATAATAGTAGAAGACACTTGTTCAAGATGCCATGCAGTAGGACAGAATCTGGAAACATACGGTTGGGAAGCAAGCTTATTACCACACAGTCATAATTGAAAATGTTATTATCAAAGTTCATATCTTCCTACTTTCCAAAAGACTATACTGCACACTGACCCGAGGAATGCAATTGTGTTTCTGGTGGTATAGTGAAAAACTTACATGAAACTATTGAAAATATACATCAACAACAACATCAGTGACAAAGTGGAGTTTAACTTTTTGATTTTGAAAATTAATTATTTTTAACTTAACAATAACTGTTTGTAATATAAGCAGAGGCCCTGAAACTTAGGACAGAGTATTAGTTGATTACATCAGCATTAATAGTTGGCTGGAACTTTATTTGATTAATTCCAAAAAGATTAAAATCAAAGTGGATTTAAGTGGAATTTGAAATCAGAATGTAAAGAGAAATACTGTAAAATATTTTATATCTAATTCTCTAATGATTCTGCTAATCTGCCCCTCTAAAATAATAATGATTTCTGACTTTGACAGAAGACAACACATTTTGAAATAAGGAGTATAGACTATTAAATCAACTTTAAACTTGATTAGGTGTATTTTATTGATCATAGAAAGATTAAAGGCAAAGTTGACCTTAGCAAAAGGTATGTAACTAAACACCATAAGATATTCTGGATGTTGCTCTACCAATTTTGTCCAGTTACAAGGGCCTAAACATATAACAAAACATATGTACAAAAGCATGAGCAAATATGTTCATATGATAAAAGAATGTAACACTAAAAAGAAATAAAGAATGTTATAAAAAGTTTAAAATTTATTACACAAAACAAATTGAGCTGTGGAAAGATGTGTCATAGTAGCCAGAGCATACCAAGTCCATCTTGTAGAGGGTGCTTGTAACAGATGGACTGCATGACAAGTAAAACACATCCCTTCCAAAAGAAGCAGAAAAGTAGATGCTTCAATGTGGCCAAATGTGAACTGGTGCAAATAATAATAAGATGACGATACTATTAAAGCGAGAAGATCAGATAAGATTGGAGAGGACAAAAAAAAGTGTAAGATCAAAGAGTAAATACCAAAGAAATTGACAAAACTTTAGAATATCAGGATCTAACCAGAGAGAGGAAGAGATTGTAGAAGACAAAAGTGACAATTACACCTGTAGTAATTAGTACACTAAATGCATTATCCAAACTGCTACCTCAGAGAATGAAGGATATTGGAATTGGGACATGCATTGCTGACTTGCAGAAAAGTGCAATTGATTCTTGAGACTGAAGAAGACTCATCACCAAACCTCAAGGCAACTTCCTTTCTAACTAATATAACATGCAATAGCTATAATAATAATGGCAAAAACAAAAAAAAAAAGCCAGTTGTCTTTGAAATATTATAATATACAGTACTGCAATGGTTGACTGCACTATAGCACATAGCACTACTATTGTTGAAGAATGCTACAGTATACAGTACAACAACTGTTTAAATTCAAAAATAGACTGGCTGGATGTTAGCCCAATTTAGAACAAGGAATTATGATTGTTAATATCTTGCTGTGATTGATTCCAGGAGATTACAAATGTTTGGTGTAGTATTTGACTACATCAAATGAGTTTGAAAGCCAAACATGAAACTGAAGAACATTCTAATAAAGTAATGATTGTAATAAGAGAAATGTCTCATCATTACATCTGTTGTTAGGAAATCTTATGATGTTCAATGTGGTGTTGATGAGTTTTGCTATGAAGAAAGTTAGAAATAGCAACAGAAACAAAAATCTAAAGACATTTATAGATCATTAGTACAATTTTAAATATTGATTTCTCTTTTTACTAGGAACAACACAAATTTCTGCAAGTGAGTTAGTATAATCAATTGAACCAATTATATTGGTCTGATTCAATCAATTCAATTGATTATACTGGGTTGATTTAATAGAATTGATTATACTGAGCTGATTCAATCAAAACCAAATGATGCAAATAATACAGTCTGTGACTGCACTGTTTCTGCCAGCTCACTGCCATTTAGAATTTTTAATATTATCATATTATCATCTCATAGCAGTCTTTGACACACTCACAGCTGCACATATTGATTATAAAACAGATTGCAGCATCCTGAATACATAATTTATTGATACTTGATGTGCTGAAGCCATATTCAGTAAAGTGCTAATTAAAACATGATCAAGTGATTGAGTCAATAATCTACCAATACTTGACATGATTTTAGAAATAGAAATAGTAACAGCATCAAATAGTATTGACACAATCAAAGAAATTAAAGAGAGAATCTAAGAGAATATCAAGACACTTTGCTAAATTAACAAAATTTAAGATTTAATAAAAGCACAATTACACTGTGATGAATTTTGGAAAAGTTTACAGAAGATAGTTTCTGATTTGACTTTGCAGAATTTCAGAAAACAGAAAGGATGATTATTCTTCAGTCAGTCTGTTTCATTGTAAAGCATATCACAATACATACATACATGGATATATATATATGTGTATACACACACACACACACACACACATGTGTGTGAGTGTGTGTATGTATAGGTAGATACTTAGTTATAGACAATGACACACTAAATGTTAAGACATTTAAAATATATTTTTTTCTTTTAATAATTAAATTGTTTTGTTGACAATTCAACCCTCTTCATCTAAGCTAGCTACATAAAGGAAGGTTAATCAGTGAGTTAATTCTGCAATGTATTAAGAATATGGTGACATCCCATCTCTATACTAAGACACTCTTAGACAGAACTGAGTGCAGATATAAAAACCAACCAAAACTTCCTAAATTTCAAATTTCAAAAAACAAACTATGAAGTCATTTCCATTTTTTTAGTGCGTCATCAATAGCAGACCATAGACTCACAAACTAGTTTCATTAACAGTTAGTCATGGATTCACAAACCAACCCCATTAACAGCTAGCCATGGGCTTACAAAAAGACCTCATTAACAGCTAACCATTGACTTAAGAAAAAGAAGCCCACTTGAAATGAGCATCTGACACATATACCCTATTTGATGATGTCTTGGTTCAACAATGCATGCATGAAATATTTCTCTACAATATTATGATTCTGGCAGGATTGTTAGTACGTGAGGAAAAATGCTTAGCAGAATCTCGTCTGTCTTCACGGTCTGAGTTCAAACACTGCTGAGGTCGACTTTGCCTTCCATCCTTTCAGGGTTAATAAAATAAGTACCAGTTGAGTACTGGACTCCATGAAATCAACTATCCCACTTCTCTAAACTTGTTGGCCTTGTGCCAAAAATTTGAAATCTGTATTCTTCTTCTGTGTCTTCGTAGAATAAAACATGCATCAACTGTGTCTCATTACCCACAAAATACACCTGCAGTATATTTGTATCAATAAACAGTCATTGATCACTACATACTACATGCACATGTATCTCTATACAATAAAACACATCTATTTAACAGCTGTACACACCAAAATTCACATCTAGCATTTATCTATAAACTAACATACAAACCAAAATAAACAAAACTGTCTCATATAATCTACACAACAACACATAACTGTTGTAATCTTGACATAAACCTCACAGAGTATAAATTAACAAGGAAGCCTCTACATCAGTGCTTCTCAACCATTTCTTTCCTGTGGAACCTTTTGATTCCTATTTTACTCAGGTGGACCACCATAGCCATTCAATGCTTAAAAATATCTCATATTTTTGACATTAAATATTAATAGGAACTGTGTAAAAAAAATTTTAATATTTTGTGTATTATAGAAATATAACCAATTTATTGCACATGAATTTTAACTACAAAATCATATATGGACCCTTAAGGGTCATCTGGACCTTGTTGAGAACCACTGCACTACATGGTCACTTAGGCTGCTAGAAATAGTAACCAGATTCCCTCAAATCTTGCTCACTTAAAAAAAAAGGAGAAACATACTGAGTAATGTAGTCCTAGATATACAATGCTGGAATACCTTTCGCCATAAATCTGCTCAGTGAGAGCTAACATGACGTTAAACAGAATGACAAATAATAAACATAGTTATAAATGTAAGAAAAAAAGTCATTGGAAGGGTGATGCATACCCTGCATGAAGATAAAGTTTTTCGCAAATTATAGTGTGGCTTACAATGCATTACCTACCGAAGCTTTTTAATTGAACTGAATTAATTTTTTTTGTCTTTTTTTTAAAGTTTTACCATTAGGGGTATTTATATTCTGGTGAAATTAAGAAACCAACTCATTACTAAATGAAAGCCTCGAATCCATCAGTGTATACACACGTGTGCGCACGTGCACACACACGCACACACATTCAGTCGCATATCTATGTACATATGTATGTATGTATGTATGTATATACCCACATGTGTCTACGCGCATAGGCACACCATGATTTATACACATATGGAAAAGAAAGTGAACAAAATAATATGACCATTTGCTTATTGGGAAATTTGTAAATTCGATTTTTTAAATTAAAATTTTTTTTTTAAAAGATAATCAAACCAAATGTTCAACATTTTGAGCCACTTACCCAATGAGTATTTCTGCCAAATTTGGTGAAAATCCTTTCAACCATTTTCCAGTAATTTTGCAAACACACAGACAAAGATGAGTAATTACAATACCTGATTTCGCTTATGCATGCAGGGTAATGAAATGAGCACTTACTGCTAAATTCAGGAGACTGTTTTCTAACACTGTTTCAATATCATTGTTTTTATCATCTTCAAGAGACAGGCTAATATATGTATTGATTTCTTTTTGTATCATGGGATCAGGAGTTCCATCACATCTCATAAAACGCTCCCACTATAACAAACAAAATTTAGTACACACAATCAGTAAGGATTACATATCTAAAAAAAAAAAAAAACTTATTATTAGAGAAGTATCAAAAGGAAATTTGATAAATTGGAAATATATCAAGTGAAAATGATAAAAGCAACATTTCAAACCAAAAATCAGAGAATAACCCATTTAGTTATCACACACATTTGGGGGTAGTTCCTCCCTCTCTTATACAATCTCCTCATTCAGCAAGAGGTTTCTGAACAAGGAAAATGTATAAGAGAGGGAGAAACGACCCCCAAATAGAGTTAAAG
Organism: Octopus bimaculoides; assembly: GCF_001194135.2. Lineage (NCBI taxonomy): Eukaryota > Metazoa > Mollusca > Cephalopoda > Octopoda > Octopodidae > Octopus > Octopus bimaculoides. Next base: position 25,373,614 of record NC_068993.1, read on the forward strand.
AGAAAGCTGTTGAAGCTGATACCTTAAAGATTGGAGAAACGTATGTTTGGGAAAGAAATGTCAAGCATTTCAAGAGGCAGGAACCTGTCAAAAAGGAACACCAAGGAAAATATTGGAAGAAGTGCTGAAATCTGATTTTATGAAAGAGATAACAAAGGTATTGAGCTGGACAAGACTGGTCCAACACATACAAGTAGGGAAAAATGAACATAAAATGATGATGATAAAAAAAATATAAATATATAAATGTGTGTGTGTTTAAGGAGGTTAGGGTGTTACATTCATAATTGTAAGATTGAAGTTTCAATTCCTGGACTGAGCAATGCATTGTATTTCTGAACTTAGCAGTTCGGCAAAAGATACTGATAGAATAAGTACTAAGCTTACAAAGAATAAGTCCTGGGGTCGATTTTCTCGACTAAAGGCGGTGCTCCAGCATGGCCGCAGTCAAATGACTGAAACAAGTAAAAGAGTAAAAGAGTAAAGAGTAAAACACATTATTTCATAGCTCCAGCCCTCTCAGCTGGCAAAAATCCTGTGATGGGAGAATTTATGTGTTACAGAATCTGGGAAAATGACCTTCTGAGCTGATGACCCAGGAAAAACCTTTGATCCTTTTTATATATATCTGTAAGATGGTTGGCATTAGGAAGGGCATCCCACCATAAAAACCATGCTGAAATAGACAGTAGAGGTTGGTGCAGCCTTCTAGCTTGCTGGCTCCTGTCAAACCATCCAATCCATGTCAGCATGGAAAACAGATATTAGATAATGAAGAAGATGCGTCGGTGTTAAAACGTGGGTAGCTGATGAAGTAGAATGTTCTCTATGTGGCTTGTGTGTTTTCTCGTCTACGTTTTGTTTGCAATGTCCTGTACCCAGATATGCACCTATACATACAGGTGGATGTCGGTATGCACATACCTGTACGTATATATGCATATACTCATTTACCATTTGTTTATATATATATATATATATATACATACACATGGTTACAACTATTACAAGGGAGATAATCATTTCCTATGTAAATTCCAGAGAATGAAAGAAATTAAAAAAACGATGATTTACATTTTTATAGCATTTATAGTTTAGCTTTCTCTAAATATTCTTGATGTTTGTCTACATTCATTTCCTTACATCACCATTAGAGTTGTCTTTTTCCTCATTATAAAAAAAAAAATACTTTTTAATATCAACACACCACAGCCACCACCACCATTATCTGCCCCTCTCTCTATCTCACTCTCTCTCACCATAGCTGCCTCCCCAGCCTATCTCTCTCTATCTATCTTTCCCTTCAGCTAACTTTTTAACCACATAATAAATATTCCTTCCTCCACCCCACTACACATCATTAACTCTTCTCTTTTCCTCTTTTTCTCTCCTTCGCTTTTACCTTCAGCTGACCACATAACCATTTGGCCTAAGTGCATTAATAGTAATCACTTTTCTCTACTTCTCCTTCTCTTCTTACTTCGCTCCCCCTTCTCTCTCTCTCTCTCCCATTCTTACTCCTTCTCTTCTTACTTCGCTCCCCCTTCTCTCTCTCTCTCTCTCCCATTCTTACTCCACCTCCATCTCTCTAACTAACATATAATGGGTGAACAAAGAAGCAGATTATTACATAGATAAGGGAAACAATGCATAAAATTTACACAGTTGGTTTTTTAACATAATACTAAACACTGTATCTTAACTGTTTACAGACAATAATTTAAGTTCCATATTTCATGGAAGATTTCTGACTAAGCTTGGCTGAAGCTGTCATCACTTCCCTTTCAATCACCAAGTTGTCTAATATCTGAAGATAGCTACCAGTCGTATATATACGATTTTGCAAGCAAACATTATTTGTAAGCAAAATTTTTCTTTTTCTTTTTTTTTTTTTT
>NC_068993.1:25375565-25376339 GCF_001194135.2 Octopus bimaculoides
GCTCAGGTTTATATATATATATATATATATATATATATACACATACATATGTGACTAGGGTATTTTGGCTGTCTTTACATTCTGAGTTCAAATTCCACCAAGGTCAACTTTGCCTTTCATCCTTTCAGGATTGATAAATTAAGTACCAGTTGTGTACTGGGCATGATCTAATCGACTACCCACCACAAGAAAAGTTTCGGGCCTTGTGCCTAGACTAGAAAAGAATATTAGATACCAGATCTCAGGCCAGCTTTAGGAGTTGCAGGGTCCAATTGGAAACAGTTTTGGTGTGCCCCAGGTTCGCAGTCAACTTGCACCTTGGAAATTCCCTCCTCTCACTTCAGAGTTATTTTTTTCCTTCATTTTGTTTCAACTAATCTCGCCTCTTAATATACTGCAGGGGACCTTCTTCCCCTTTGGGGAAGTCTATATGGTTTGGCTAAATCAAAATGGTTTTTTTGTATTCTTCCTTTCCACTTGGAGAGTTTAGATTTAGTTATAAAAATATGTCCTTCTGTTTAAATGTAATTCCATTAAATTTCTATATCTTTGTGCAGCTGAGGATTGCTCTGCATTTTATATTTGATGTAATGTTCACATTACTTAATTAAATGGAGTCACATGAAACGATCGTACTGCATTAACTTTGGATATTCTTGTTGCTTATTTTGACCTTAATCACCTTATTTTGAAACTGTATGGATAATACCATACTTAATTCTGAGGCCTAAACTTTAGTACCATATTCACCTGAATCTATATATATATATATAT
>NC_068993.1:25377130-25380889 GCF_001194135.2 Octopus bimaculoides
TATATATATATATATATATATATATATATATATGTATATGTGTATGTGTATGTATATATATATGTATATATATATACTTACTTAAATTAGGATTTTTGAAAGTCTTGTAGTGTTGGGAGATTCTTTTTTTCATTTCATTAGCTGTAGATCCTATATAAACCTTATTTATAATTTTATTATTACTGTTCTAAGAGCTTACTATACATTTATGAATTACATTATCAATATTACAATTATTAGAGAGCTTACATTTAGTCTTATTACGACATGAACATTTTTCTATCTCGCAACACTACCAGACTTTCAAAAATCCTAATTTAAGTAAGTTCGCAGGTTTAAGTGGAATTATAAGGGAATTAAAATCTAGAATAAGAGATTACACCCTTAGTTGGAGTATAACAGGTAGAGCCCACTCTTATAATATAGGGAATAAAATGTGTTTATTATGTATAACAGAATTTATGAAACTGCTACAGTCTAGAGATCAATTACTAAACACATATGATGAACGAGGAGTGAAATGTAGACACAAAAGTAATTTTACTTTCAATAAAATGAAATAGTGAATCTCCACCCCTTCAATCTAATAACCACACACTTTTGATTTCTACAGTACTTGAATAGATTATATAAATAATTAAATAAGTAAATTAATTAAATATTACTAAAAATTATATTATAACAAATTATATATATCCCTCAACATAGTTAGATTGAAGATAATAATAGAAGATAATTTAAATTAAACTATGCATAACAGAATTACCCCGCTTGGTACTAATCACCTATAAATTCCCACAGTGCTCTGCTATTTTCACTTCCTCTAATCACCTTTTTCCTGAGTTATGCGTCATTACTTTCATTTGCTACCCAATCGTTACGTGAGTTTGTTTCTGTCTGTGTTTTTCTTGTTATTGTGTTACTGCACGTTTATTTGAACTGTTGTCTTTTGACAAACAGTAGTTTTCGCCTTACAGGGCAGAAAATTTCTGCACATTGTTTTTGTGAACTGTTAACCCTTACGGGTTATTTTTCAAAATGTTTTGTCATTTATGACAAGTTTTTCTTGTCATTTGCGACAAGTTCTAATCATGGAGTTTGACCTCACATCCAATAAGGACTTTCCTGAGATGGGAGGAAGTAAAAACAACATAAAGGACACCAAGGAAAAGCAAAGTTTTTTGGCTGCTGTGGGCGGAAATATCGTTGGACTGGAAGTAGCCATGGACAAGCTCTTCCAGTTCAGAAGTTTAATTGAGAAAAATGGTGATGAAACAAAATTAGTACCGCCCCATGAAACTATTCAGGCGATTGTGGTCTAAATTACACAAAAATGAAAATAACACTGACATCTCATTTTAACAGATATATTTACCAATATTACATAAAGATATCTTAAAATACTAAAGAGTAAATTTATTCAATAAAATTGCCTTTGGCTTCAACCATGGCCTTCAGACGACTGTGGAATTTCTTGTGACTCCTCTGGATGGTTTCCTTGTTTAAGTTGGTGAATACTGCCATAATCTTTGCCTTCAGTTCTTCTTTGGTGTTACAAGCAGTTTTGTTGGTCTCTTGCTTAACGGCATCCCACACATAATAATAATCAAGGGGGTTGCAGTCTGGGGAGATAGGTGGCCAAATGATAAGGGTGATGTAGTCGCAGAAATTATCTGACAGCCAGGACTGGGTTCTCCTGCTTGTGTGGCATGGTGCAGAGTCCTGTTGCCAGACATAGGATCTTCCAGCAGCCACCCTCTTGACCCAGGGCAGCACTATCTCCTCTAGGCACTTGATGTAGGCCTCTGCATTGAGTCTGAGACCATGTGGGAAGATGAATGGAGGCATAATGTTGCCATCACTAGTGATCACTCCAAACACCATCATGTTGACTGGATTTTTATCACTCTCAGTACATGTCCTCAAATTGACATCCAAACACTCGGAAATGTTTGTATTAGAGTCTCCAGTGGAAATGCCAAGCAGTACAGCATGTTGGTTCCAAATTTCTGACAGAATGAACTGTGTCATGATGCTGTTTTTCTCACAGATGGTGTCCAACTGACCCTACTATATTGTGTAGTCAACAAAATCAAAACACAAATAATGCGCATGTATAGAATTGACAATATAAAATGGTAACAATTTACCCATCACATCCTATATATATACACACACATTACATATGCATATGTGTGTATATAATATATGATGTGTGTATATATAAATATATATATATACACACACACACACACACACATGTATATGCACATATATTCATACATGTGGAAGTGCATAATTTAGTGGTTAAAATGGTAAGAGTGTTGCACTCATAATCATAAGATTGTAGTTTCACTTTCTTGACTATGTGATGCATTATGTTCTTGAGCAAAACACTTCATTTCATGTTGCTTCAGTCCAGTCCACTCCTCTGGTAAAAATGAGTAATTCTGTGATGGACTGGTTTCCTGCCCAGGGGATGAATATATATACACCATAGAGCCTGGGAAACTGGCCTTAAGATCCTATGGTTCAGGAAGGACCAGGGATCCTTTTTTGGTATACATAGATATCAAAGCCTTGTGAGTCGATTTGGTAGATAAAAACTGAAAGAAACCCATTGTATAGGCACAAACATGACTACACATAAGCATAGCTACTCAGAGGTGTGACAAGGCACAGGTGTAACTGTGTAGTAAGAAGTTTGCTTTCCAACCATATGGTTTCAGATTCAGTCCCACTACGTGGCACCTTGTGTCTTCTACTATAGCCTCAGGCCAACCAACACCTTGTGAGTGGATTTAGTAGATGGAAACTGAAAGAAGCGTCGTATATATGTGAGCATGAATGTATATTACTATCTTTTTGTCTTGACATCATATGATAGTTGTAAAATGAGTGCCACGATCATGCAAGTGGAACCCTTCGTTTTGTTTCTTCTGTAGAAATGTGTCTGGTCATGGGAAATATTATTTTACTTGGAAATAGGTGAGAGTTGTCAGCAGGAAAGGCACCCAGCTATAGAAAAACTTGTCTCAACAAATCCATACCATGCAAGCATGGAAAAGTAGCCATTAAAACAATGATGATGATTATTTCACAGAAGAAACAAAATGAAGAAAACAAGTTGTTTTTCTCTTTACGAGACCAGTGACTATGTGTTGCTTAAAAAATATATAGTATTTGCAAGTGGAGAGAGCCTTCATCACTAGCCAGTGATATTCTCACACTGAGGAAAGGTAACTACCCAGAAGCCTAGGTCTGTGAGTATCACGTAAGGCTAGAGATAAGAGCAATGAACTCCCTTGCATATACTATACGAGCACAAACTGTGTGCCGGCAGCCAACTGGGAAAGATGTTTTCCTGGGGCTAAATAACAGTAACATCGTCCTTGTACAGGACTGCCACATTACGTTGGAAAATAAACTTTACTATATATATATATATATACTTGTCTTTGTCTTTTGTTTTTTTGTAAATTCTCACTATATATATATATATAATCTGTGCATTTGTGTGTATGAGTGTGTTTGAGTACCCTTGTCTTGACATCATGTGACAGTTGAATGAGCATACATCACTGACCATCAGACAACCAATGTTGTTCGTTTCTAGTCTTCTGCCTGACCCATGCAAGCATGGAAGAGTGGAAAGGAGGATACTAAAACAATCACAATGATAATGATATACATATATGTATATACATACATACATACACACACACACACCTACATACATATATATAAATGTATATATAT
>NC_068993.1:25382699-25385544 GCF_001194135.2 Octopus bimaculoides
TCTAAATTGCGCAAATATGAAAATAACACTGACATCACATTTTAACAGATATATTTACCAATATTACATAAAAATATCTTGGAATTTGTTCAATAAAATTGCCATTGGCTTCAACCATGGCCTCCACATAACTTCAGAACCTCGTGCGACTCTTCTGGATGGTCTCCTTTATTTAAGTTGGTGAATGCTGCCATAATCTTTGCCTTCAGTTCATATTTGGTGTTACAAGTAGTTTTGTTGGTCTCTCGCTCAACTGAGCCCCACACTTAATAATCAAGGGGGTTGCAGTCTGGGGAGTTAGGTGGCCAAATGTTAGGAGTGATGTGGTTGCAGAAATTGTCTGATAGGCAGGACTGGGTTCTCCTGCCTGTGTGGCATGGTGCAGAGTCCTGTTGCCAGACATAGGATCTTCCAGCAGCCACCCTCTTGACCCAGGGCAGCACTACCTCCTCCTGGCACTTGATGTAGGCCTCTGCATTGAGTCTGAGACAGTGTGGGAAGATGAATGGAAGCATAACATCACCATTACTAGTGATCACTCCAAACGCCATGATGTTGACTGGATGTTTGATTTCTATCACACTTGCTACAAGTTTTAGGGACTGAGATTGACATCCAACACTTTGAAATGTTTGTATTGGAGCTTCTGGCATGAATGCCAAGCAGCACAGCATGTCATTTCCAAATTTCTGGTAGAGTGAATTGTGTCATGGGACTGTTTTTCTCACAGACAATGCCCAACTGACCCTACTATACTGTGTAGTCGACAAATTCAAAAACAAACAATGAGCATTTGTGAAATTAAAAATATAAAAATGGCGACAATTTACCTATCGCACCTGTATATATGATATATATATATACACACATGAATGAGTAGACAAATGAAAGCAGGGTATATATATATATCATTGGCTTCATGTTAAGAAAAGTATCTTATATTGTCATCATCATCATCATTGTATAATGTCTGCCTTCTATGGTGGCACGGGTTGAACAGTTTGATAGGAGCTGGCTGGGCAGAAGACTACACCAGGCTTCCGCATCTGTTTTGGCATGGCTTTTACAGATGGATGCCTTTCCTAACACCCACCAACCCGCAGAGTGGACTGGATACTTTTTACACGGCACCAGCACCATGAGGGTCACCAAGTAATTTGCAAGACAAGAAATCTTTGAGAGGGGAGGGGACATTGGAGGAGTTGATTGCGTCTCAAATGAAGAAAGGTTAGTATGTGACAGAGAGGCAGAAACAGGAAACTTACTATAGAAGAGGTACATAGTTATCCAGACAGAGAGAGAGAGGGGGGAAGAGAGAGTGATGAGAAGAGAGAGAGGAAAAGAGAGAGAGGAGGTAAGAGAGAGAGAGACTGACAGAGAGAAGGAGAGAGAGCTAACAAGAAAGAGGACAGAAACAGGTGCAAAGGAGATACTTGGTTACCTAACCAGAAGATGAGTCTTCTCTAGAAACTCATGTTGCCAGACATCTCAGTCCATTGTCATTTCCTCCTTGAGCCCCAACATCCTGAGGCTGGTCCTCACCACTTCATCCCATGTCTTCCTGGATCTCCCTCTTCCACGGGTACCATCCATTTTCAGTGACCAGCACTTCTTTATACAGCTGTCTTTGTTCATACACATCACATGTCCAAACCAATGTAGTCTTCTCTCTTGCATGCTGCATTTGATTCCTCTTATGCCCAACTTTTATCTCAACACATTTGTGCTTTGTTATTCATGCACACAAATGCTGCACATCCAAAGGAGCCTACTGCATTCATTCCTCTCTAGTCTACATATTTCCTCTGCATTCAGAGCCCATGTCTTACTACTATGGAGTATAGCCATTGATACACAAGCATCATACAATCTACATTTTGCACTGAGAGAGAATCCTTTTGTTGTCAACAGAAGTAGTAACCCTCTGAACTTCCACCATCCTGTTCTTATTCTAGAAACAATACTTTCAGAGCATCCACCACCATTGCTAATTTGATAACTTGAGTAACAGAAACTATCTACAACTGCAAGAGAGCCTCCTCTGTATTTAAGAGAGGCTAAGTCCTGTGTGCCCTTAGTGCTTATTGTTCCTGCACATCTGCCACATATGAAGCAACCTTATCTGTTAATCTACCTGTGATTCTACTGCATCTCTTGTTTGTCCATAGTTTACACTGGGTGCAGCAAATGGAATTACTTCCCACTCCCTTCCTACATATTGAGCAGGGCCATTTATCTGATGGAAAAATAGTCTTATCTGTTTTCTTGCTAACTATAACTTTGGTCTTTGCTAGGTTAAGCTTAAAGCCCTTTGATTCTAGATTTTGCTTCCATACCTGGAATTTCTTCTCTTATTCTGCTTCAGATGCTGCAATAAGAGCAAGGTCATCAGTGTATAGTAGTTCCCACGGGTATCCCATTTTCAATTCCTCTGTTATGGCCTGAAGAACTATGATGAATAAGAGTGGACTAAGAACTGAGCCCTGGTAAACCCGTAATTGTATGCTAAATTCATCAATGTATTCATAGCCAACTTTCACCTTACTGACAGTACTACTGTACATGGCTTGTATGGCTCTAACAAGCCATACTCCTAGCTTCCTTATAGACCACCAGATAACAGAGCAAGGAACTCTGTCAAAAGCTTTCTCCAGGTCAACGAAAGCTAAGTACACTGGTTTACTTTTGGCCAAAAGCTTTTCCTGCAACTGTCTCACTAGGAAGATGGTATCTGTGGTACTCCTCCCAGGAAGAAAACCAAACTGCATCTCATCTAGTTTAATTCTATTCCTAATCAATTGAGCTATCTCTCTCTCTCTCTCTCTCTCTCTCTCTCTCTCTCTCT
>NC_068993.1:25385951-25392253 GCF_001194135.2 Octopus bimaculoides
ATGAAGAACATTTTAGTACCGGTTTCAGTCATTGCGACTTTTTCAACTAAGTAAAGTATGAAAAATAATTAAATTGAGGAAAAATTAAATGAAACGTTTTTAAAAAATATATACTTCCATAGTGTTCAAATACAAATGACACTTTCCTTTTTTCTGCCTGTCTCTGTCTCTCTTTTTGTACTCTTGTGGGTTCTAGGTAGTGAGCAGCAGCTAGTTTGATATGAATTCTTGTCTTTGATTGTTTAAACAGCAGCAGTAGTAGAGAAAAAATGGCGGAGGAGGAGAAGGAGGGGAGAAGAAGAAGAAGAAGAAGAGAACTCGGGAGTGGTGTGACAGTAGCAGGAACTTGATGGAATCCACTTAAATGGTCGAGTGACCTAAAAGTGACTCGTGGATGATCGTGATTGAAATCGTTCTGAATAAATTCTTGAGGAGACTGTTTTGAATATATCGTTTTTAATATTTGCGTGGGTGTTATTCTAAGGCCCTGGTGACTGTGTCATTTGTTGTGGATGCATTCAAAAGGGATTGGTATTTTGTGATAAAGAATGACTCTTTACTAATGCGCTGATTACAGGTTGCATCGTCCTTGAATTGATAGAGAGGAAAGATTCTAAAGCTTGGTTGCTTGCTATTGGCGGCGCAAATGTTGATGTGTTTGCTGAATGCTATTTTCTGTTTTCCGGAATTTTGATCTGGGATTTGTGCAGAGCCATCCTTTGATGCAGACTGGTTTTTGTTTGGCCTATGTATTGCTTTTGACACCCAGAGCAGGTTAATATGTATATCAAGTTCTCCGAAGCACATGTGAAGTTGCTCTTCACTGCGAAACATTGACCCTGTTTGAAAGAGAACTCTGATCCCTCAATTAGATTGATGCATATACCACAGTTAGGCCTTCCGCATTTTTTTACTGACAGCTTTGGTGTTGTTGTTGAGTGTATTCAGGTTTGTGTTAGGAAACTTTTCATAGATTTGGGCTGTCTCTTGCTTTTTATGATGGTGTGGATTTGGAGAATTAAATTCATTCTGTGGTCCCTTTTTAGTAGGGGAATGTTTTGGAGGATGGTGTCAAAGGCTTCATTGTTAAGAGGGTTGTGTGTGGAGATGTATAGTAGGGATCTTGGTTGTAAATCCTTCTTTAATTTGGGATGTCAGTGTTCATGGATGTTGAGTTGTAGGGCACGTTGAAAGCATATGTCAATTAGTGATGGTGGGTAGTTCCTGGTGATGAGTGTATCCTTTAGTTCATGTAGTCGTGTGTCCCTGGTGTATGTATTAGAAACTATAGTACAAATCCTTTTTGCTAGATTGAAAGGGGTATTCATTCTAGTGTGTCTGGAGTGGTATGAGTATAAATTACTTATAATTTTTTATTTTATGCTGACTACCTGATAAAAATCATTAACGTGATTTTATCCTTCTATTCTAGTATATATATATATTATATATAAACAGTCAATAACAAAAGTATTACCAAAGAGGAGAGCATATTTGTGCTTTAAAGTAAACATATATTTTACATACAACATAGCATAAATCAGAAGTAGTAAATAAACACTCCATGCTTTGATAGGTGAAGGAGATTGGGTGTCTTCTTTGAGGAATGATCAACAAACTGTGAAATGGTCAGTCATGAAATTCCCATTCCAGTTGTAAAACATTCGCCACAACAAATTCCATCTGACCCATGCAAGTATGGGAAAGTGGACATTAAATGATGATGCAGTTGATATAGATACACACACACAAGCACGTGTGTTAACATACCACAGCCCTGCTGTTAAAAGTGGAACTTATGATAAAACAGAACCAATGATAATTTCTTAAACAGACACAAAACCTTAAAGTAAGTACAGATATTCAAGTAAAAAACATTCACAACAACAATAATATGATCTCACAATGTAGGCAGACCAGTATCTTCTCAACTCATTCCATTCTCTTTAAGCAGAATACAAAATTCCACACATCTATTCCCTTCATCACAACATACCCTGATTTCTTGTCGCTTCAGTTCCAACAACCTAATTTTTTCAAACTTCTTCCGTTCAGCTTCTTCTTTTTCTGCTTGGACTCTTAAGGTTTCTTCTATTAAAAATGAACAAAAAATAAATAGATCTTATAATGATTCTGCTTGTCATTGCATTACTTAGCTCATTGGTAACACTTTCACATGATTAGAGAAAAAGAGGGAGAAAGAAAAGAGGGAGTGAGAAAAAGAGGGAGAGAGAAGTGCCCATGACATGAGGTAGAGGGAATGTAATTGTAATGCTTTCACATGATTAGTTGAAGGGAAAGAGAGGAGAAAGAAAAAGAGGATAAGGTGAAGAGTGAGACAGAAAGAATGACGATGAGAAAGAAACGGAGAGGGAAAGACAGAGCGAGAGAGAAAAAGAGGGAGGGAGAAGCATCCATGACATGAGGTAGGGGAAGGTAAAAATTTTAGCAGAGGGGTGATGTTCTGATGGTGAAGTTAAAGAAAAGCAGAGAGAGAGAGGAAAGAGAGAGAGAGAGAGAGTGAGAGAGAGAGAGAGAGAGAGAGAGAGAGAGAGATGATGATGGTGGTGGTTGTGGTGGTAGTGGTAGTGGTGGTGGTGGTGGTGACTGGATAGTGAAAAGTGTACTTATTTAATTGAACTAAGTTTTTTTAATATCACCTATCACTTAACGCATGCACATAAGTGCAATTCCATGAAATATTCACACTTATTTACATGGCAGATATCTGCAATTTAACAAAAGGTTGTATCATATGTACAGAATATTTGTTTTTGTTCATGGGAAAATAAGAGTGAATATTTATTTTATGAGTGCTGCATATTAAGTCTATAAAGTTGTGCATAAAGTATATAAAGTGTATATTTAAAGTGTATTAACTAATCATCATATTCCAATTTCTTTCACTTTCCAATGAGTATCAGATGAGAGACTCTCTTTCCATACAGACACAACACAAGCTATGCTTTCAGGTTTTTTAGGATAAGTTCACCATTAATTCCATGAAATATTCACGGGTCCTGCTAGTCAATAAATAAGATGTGATAGTGGTGATTGTGGTCATGTGTATGTTGTTTGGTGATGTCAGAGGTGGTTTGGTGGTTGTTGGTGGTTTTGTCATAGAGGAAGTGATACCTGTTGGTGCTGCTTTGCTTAAGCAGGTCTAAACATGCAGATGGTTAGCTAAAGTGACAAAGCATAATCCATAGATCTGATTTTCCAGCTATATCATGCTGGTGCTACATTAAAAGCACTGGTACCAGCACCACTTAAAAAGCACTCAGTACACTCTGTGGAGTAGCTGACATTAGGAAGGGCATCCAGCCATAGAAATCATGCCAGAAAAGACTATGGAGCCTTGTGCAGCCCCTGGCCTTACCAGCTCTGGTCAAACCATCTAACCCATGCCAGCAGGGAAAAGAGACATTAAATGATGATGATCCTTATCTTCATCTTCATCATCATCACCACCACCACCATCACCATCACCATCACCATCACCATCATTCTTCTGTGAAGCTATGGAAACTATATAACACTGTCTGAAATGCAACAATGCAATGCAATGTGGATAGTCTGGACAGATTGCATTTTCTCTTGTGATGACCATGATGGATGTAAGTATGGTGGACTTAGTCAGAGTGCAGTAATTGCCGTTCATCACAGGGCAGTGTTTGGAGCCAGTGAGCCTATTGGTATTTCTGTTATTTCTGTGTGTGTGTTACCTATTCTTGTCGGGACTGAGTGAAATAGTGCTTGTTTGATGTTATAGTTGCGTCCTAGGGTTATTCTATGTGTGTCTGGATGTTTGGAAGTGATTTTTTCATTTAATGGTAGGGACTGTGATGGTTGAAAATTACTGTGCAAAAAGCTAAGTCCTTCACATATTCAAGTGATCTTCCCTTTTTTTTAGTATTTTTGTCTTCTCGTGTAAGTGTACAACCTGTTTTGATGCATAGTACAGCCTTGTGTATTTCATGGTTTCGTTGTGGAGATCCCAGACAGTACGAAGTATATTTCAACATAGATTTTATGTACTTCTTGTAAGCTATTGTTTTATTGTTTGTGTTGACCAAAGGCTGTACCTGTGAGTACTCTAAATAGGTTTCTGCATTCTTTCGCTTCGTTTACTGTCTTCTTTGCATAGTGTAAATGTGTTGTAAGTCATACATGCACCAACTGTGTATATATAAGTTATACATGTATTGCAGACTGTAATGGTTTCTTGTGTTTAGTGTTCCCTGGTACTGATTTAAGCCTGTTATTTTGGAACTAGTTTTCCAAGTGACTGGTGTAAGAGTTGTGCAGATGATTGAGAAGTAGTTGTGCAACTACAGGTGGAAAATAAAGGGGAGGATGAGTGTGATCTCACCTGCATATTAGTAGTGTGTATGTTTCAAGAAAGTGTACAAAGGTTATATATGTATATTGCTTGAAAAGAATGGGTGAGACACTACATCCCTGTGGTACTCCATTAACAAAAACAATAAGCTGTTGAAGGGTTGTTCCCATATATTTCATAGGCTTGACAACCTGACAGGTATTTTACTAGTTGATGCTTTGTGTTGTTCCTTTAGGTGATATAGATATTTTTTTTCATGTTTAAGGTATAGCAAGTAAAGGAGTTGAAAGTTTGCTAATGTCAGTGATAGTTAAAACTACCATCGACATCAGCAAACTTTCAACTATATTTGTAATATGCAGTTTTGGTTGTTGGAGCTGTTATGTATTCCTTGTGACAGGTTTATTAGTAGTGTGAAGGTTGAATATTGTAGTCTGAAACCATGCTTATGGTTTACAGAGGAAGATGTATGCAGTGTTGATGTCAAGATTATCCTTTCTAAATTTTTGATGATACACATACAAGAGTGATGTGTCTGTGTGATATAACTTTAACTTCATTCCAGAATTTTGTTGGATTTTAGAATTATTATGATTTTGCCCATCTTCTAGATTCTACTACTATTATGGTGTTGATGTAAGTAGTCGCAGAAGATGGTGAGTGCTGTGATACTAAGTTGTAATTCTTTTGTGCACTTGTGTTTTGTGTTTGAGACCCTGTGAGACCTTTGACAACAGGTTGCTGTCCACTCTTATAGAATTAACCCAACCAAGTAAAATCAAGAGCTCCAAGAAGTAAAATGGAAACAATGATGATGGTGATGATGATGATGATGATGATAATTAGACACATGACTATTGTGTCTTGCTGAAATCAATTTTTACCATTCATCCCTTTGGGGTTGATAAAAACAAATTATCAGTCAAGAATTGACTTATCCTTTCCCTTCAAAATTGCAAGCCTAGAACCCTTCAATGGACAGGCATCCTGTTCAGGGAGAATATTGTGAGCTCAATCACTCATATGCCATGGAAACTGGGTAACCAGCATTAATATTCCAAGATCTCAAGGGAAAAAGGAAAAAAAAGGAAAAATAAGGATAACAACTAATTTGAACTTTGAACCTTCTTCATTGGTTTTCTTCTCAAGTTCTTCTTTTTCTTTGGAGTCAGTGTCTTTTGATGTCAGCGATGCCTTATTCGGTTCCTTCTTATGATCCTTCTTCTTCTTCTTCTTGGGACCCTGTCAAGAAAAATGGACACATTACTAGATAGGTCAACTGAAATCAACCCTTTATAGCCAGCACTGATTGTAATTTCTATAGAAAATCTGTAGAGATAACCTTAACACGTGATTTAATAGCACTGCTAACACAGTAGAACACAATATTGACTTATAAAGCATTTAATATACTATTTAGTATATTACTAGCAAAGATACCTGGCATTGCTCGTGTTACATTCAATTGAAGAATTAGACTTTTCTGTTATATTTTCTCTAATGAACTGGAATACCTATGATTTGAATTCCATCAAAATTGCAGATGAGGGTTCTTTCCCTCTTTACACACCCTAAAAAAATTCTAATCATGTGACATGTATCCATACTACTGATATTTATGCACAGATTCCAAAATTCCAGTGTTATGGAACCTGTTAAAAGGATTTTGCTCCTGAAAAATGGAGGTCATGGAGCTCTAAAATGTGGGAGTTAAGGCCCCCATTGGGGGGGGGGGGGTGTCTTAATGTCAACCAGAGAAGTTGAATTGTTGGGAATCTTTTTAACTTGGGTGTAATATGTATTGTTTGAATTTCTTTGAAATAGGAAATATATGTATGTTTACTGGGTTTGTAAAAGAGAGCAAAGCTACAGGAAACCAAAAGACGAATGATCACAATAAGCAGTCAGCTACCCTACCCTAGTCGTTACCACTCCCCAATGTAGGATTCCTCACCATACA
>NC_068993.1:25395382-25396673 GCF_001194135.2 Octopus bimaculoides
AGTATGGGTGTTGGGGGTGTGGGCCTGTAGCCTGGGAAGGGGAAAAGCAGTGTCGTGTACCTATATATATATGTATATATATACAATTGATTTCTTTCAGTGTCTGTCTACAAAATCCTACAAAAAGGCTTTGGTTGGTCTGAGGCTATGACAGAAGACACATGCCAAGTTACCACACAGTGGTACTGAACCCAGGACCATGTGTTTTGGAACCAAGTTTCTTACCACACAGCCACACCTGCACCTATGTATATATGTGTGTGTGTGTGTGTGTGTGTGTGTGTGCGTGTGTGTGTGTGTGTGTGTGTATATGAGTGTATATATGCATGCATGTATATATGAGTATATATCATCATCATCATCATCGTTTAACGTCCGCTTTCCATGCTAGCATGGGTTGGACGATTTGACTGAGGACTGGTGAAACCGGATGGCAACACCATGCTCCAATCTGATTTGGCAGAGTTTCTACAGCTGGATGCCCTTCCTAACGCCAACCACTCAGAGAGTGTAGTGGGTGCTTTTACGTGTCACCCACACGAAGGCCAGTCAGGTGGTACTGGCTATATGTGTACATACTGCATGTACATCTATATATATATACATCTACACATATATATGTATACATATACATCTGTCGGGAGACAGGGTCGGGGGCATGGGTATACTTCTTGCAGAGAAATGGGTGGATAAGGTAATCGAGGCAGTTAGAGTATGCGATAGAATACTTAAGATTAAATTAGTGCTTCATTATGGGTTAGCAACCATTATCTCGGCCTATGCCCCTCAGCCTGGGCTACCCGACGAACAGAAAGACCGATTTTATGACTCCCTCCTACAGACTACCTCGTTGATGAATGACAGGGACCTTCTCTTTGTGGCTGGTGACTTCAATAGTCATGTTGGACAACACTCAGGGGGCTTCTATGGCATACATGGAGGCTATGGTTTTGGTTCCCACAACGAGGAGGGAACCAGGCTGCTAGAGTTCTGTGATGCAAATGACCTTATGGTCTGCAATACTAACTTCAGGAAGCCTGCCAGTCACCTAGTCACCTACCATTCTGGCAGACACACTAGCCAAATTGACTACATCCTTGCCAGGAAAAGGGAAAGATGGCTGCTTATAAATGCCAAGACCTTCCCAGGTGAAGAATGTACCCCACAACATAGATTAGTAGTTAGTGACTTCAGGATCAGGGCTAAGTGGTTGCCTAGAAGACAACCAGCTTGGAGGAGAAGGGTCTGGAAGCTCAAAGATCCTGCGAATGGACAGAGATTTAGAGACGTA
>NC_068993.1:25397656-25398911 GCF_001194135.2 Octopus bimaculoides
CCAGGTGATACACGAAGGAGTCATACCCAATGACTGGTGTAGCAGCACCATAGACAACTGCTACAAAGGTAAAGGTGACGCTTTAGATACAAATAATTACATGGGTATCAAGTTGTTAGATCAGGTAATGAAAGTCACGGAGAGGGTCATAGCCTAACTACTCAGGGAGCAGGTCAGTTTAGATGAGATGCAGTTTGGGTTCGTGCCTGGGAAAAGCACCACTGATGCTATATTTCTGGTAAGACAGCTTGAGGAGAAATACCTAGCCAAGGATAAACCTCTGTACCTGGCTTTCGTTGACATGGAGAAAGTCTTTGACATGGGTCCCCCAATCCCTCATCTGGTGGTCAATGAGGAAACTAGGGAAAGAATGGTTAATGAGAGCTGTGCGAGCCATGTAAAGAGATGCTGCTAGTAAGGTTAGGGTTGGCAATGAGTACAGTGAAGAACGCCGGGTAGAGGTAGGGGTCCACCAAGGTTCTGTCCTCAGCCCCCTTCTATTTATCATAGTCCTCCAGGCTATAACAGAGGAATTCAAGACAGGATGCCCCTGGGAGCTCCTCTATGCTGATGACCTTGCACTAATTGCTGAGTCACTATCAGAACTAGAAGAGAAGTTTCAGGTGTGGAAGCAAGGACTAGAATCGAAAGGCCTTAGAATCAACCTAGCTAAAACCAAAGTCCTAATAAGTAGGAAGGTAGATAAATCACAAACACCTTCAGGTAGATGACCCTGCTCGATCTGTAGAAAATGCGTAGGTAGAAACTCTATGAGATGCACCCAGTGCAAGCTATGGACACATAAGAGGTGCAGCAATATCAAAGGAAGGTTAACTAGGAAGTTAGTTTTTGTATGTGGCAGATGTTCAGGAGCTATAAACACTGTAAATGTGCAGAAAATAACTTCTATCTCATTCAAGGGAGAAAAACTAGAAGTGGTTGATAGCTTCCGATATCTACGTGACCAAGTTAGTAGTGGGGGAGGGTGCGCTGAAAGTGTAGCTGCTAGAATAAGAATAGCCTGGGAAAAGTTCAGAGAGCTCTTACCTCTGCTGGTGACAAAGGGCCTCTCGCTCAGAGTAAAAGGCAGACTGTATGACGCATGTGTACGAACAGCCATGCTTCATGGCTGTGAAACATGGGCCGTGACTGCCGAAGACATGTGTAGGCTCGCAAGAAATGAAGCCAGTATGCTCCAATGGATGTGTAATGTCAGTGTGCATACTAGACAGAGTGTAAGTACCTTGAGAGAAAA
>NC_068993.1:25399332-25399899 GCF_001194135.2 Octopus bimaculoides
CTCTGCCAGGGGTGTAGCCAGCCAACTTATGCGTACCTTTCCTTCATTGGACACTAAACTCTGCTTGCGAAGACCTGTTGAGGCAAGTGAATCGAAATCGAACTAAATTCGATGACTGGCACGCATGCCAACGTCGTCTCCTTCATTGGACACGAAACTGAGCTTGCGAAGACTTATTGGGGCAAGCGAAAGTGAAATTGGGATGGCATCTGTGCCCAGCATCGCCTTTCTGGCACTTGTTCCCGCAGTATGTGTAAGGACTTTCGAGCGAGATCGTTGCCAGTGCCCCTGGACTGGCTCTTGTGCAGGTGGCACATAAAATACACCATTTTGAGCGTGGCCGTTGCCAGTACCGCCTGATTGGCCTTCATGCGTGTGACATGTAAAAGCACCTACTACACTCTCGGAGTGGTTGGCGTTAGGAAGGGCATCCAGCTGTAGAAACTCTGCCAAATCAGATTGGAGCCTGGTGTAGCCTTCGGGCTCCACCAGCCCTCAGTCAAATTGTCCAACCCATGCTAGCATGAAAAGCGGACGTTAAACGATGAGGATGATGATGATGATGAT
>NC_068993.1:25400221-25413832 GCF_001194135.2 Octopus bimaculoides
ATATATATATATATATATATATATACATACATAATATATATATATTATATATATGTATGTATATATGTATGTATGCCTGTATGTATGTGAGATAATAGTTTCACTTGAATAGTTTCAGTATTAAAGTAAAACTATTAAAGTGAAAATATCTGACATTACAATAGAGAGATGTTATTGTCTCACTTTTGACACCTAATACTGCAATAGTGGAGGAGATATGATATTGCTCTGGGCTCGCACTAGGCAAGAAGTTAAAACCTTTTTGGGCCTATGACACTACATGGACCCTAAGTAAGGCATATGTAAAATTTGAATGAAATTGGTTGTGTTTAAGTCTCAAGTTTTAGGGATTTACACAGACAGACAGACACACATTCTCATCTTTATATATATAGATGGTTGCATAACAAAATACCATGTACCTACAAGTCATTACTTCAACATAGTTTACCTGAGGCTCTAGGCTAATATAATGAATGTTTACAGCAATAATATTGCTCAAGAAACCAATGCATCACTTGGCTTGGGAATCGAAATCTTGTAATCATGAGTGCAACACCCTAACCACAAGGTCTTGTGCCCTCACACATACAAACATATAACATACATACAAGCATCCCCATGCTCTACAACTTTGTGTTATGCAATTCCTGCTTATAGAAATTGTAAATTATGACTGCTAATTTCAGGATACAGTCTATAATTTCACTTTCACAGAAATTTGGATAAATTTTAAGAATTTAAAGACTAAACTTTTTTCTTAAACAAAAGGCCATTTCTCAGCATTTTAGCCAAGATCAAAGTAGTTAGCAGTTTGAAAAACTATAATCACAATACACACACAATCTCTCACACATACACACACTCCATACACGCACACACATAGACAGTGGTGGGTGAGCTCATAAGTGTTTATGCATGCATTACTATAAACATTTATGGTGTAAGGTGGAGTTTTTCACTATGAATATTTGTGTGTGGATATGTATATTTTCTTGGGTCATCATGAATATCTATCTGCCTGTCTGTGTCTATCTATCTATATAGATAGATAATAGACAGATAGATAGATAGATAGATAGATAGATAGATAGATAGATAGATAGATAGATAGATAGACAGACAGACAGACAGACAGATGGATAGAGAGAAATAGATAGACAGACAGATAGATAGACAGACAGATAAATAGAAAGACAGATAGATAGATAGATAGAAAGACAGACAGATAGAAAGACAGACAGACAGATAGATAGAAAGATAGACAGACAGATAGATAGATAAAAAAACATCACCCTTCACCACCACAACAACTATGTATCAACAAGACTAATACAACTACCATCAACACCAAATCCAATACAACCACTGCCATTACCACCAACTCCTTAATGACAAACAACAACAACAACAACAACAATAGTATGACCAAGATAAGCAACTCCATCTAAAATATAAAACAATCACATGAAGTAATGTGGTACCCTGGTGTATTTTCAATGTTGAATGGAATTTCTTTGATCTTAAGTCAATGAGGATTGACTTGAGATTAAATAGCAACAACAATACTATTAACAAGAACAATATGACCACTGCCACTAACTACCATCACTATCGCCACTAACACCAATACAATCACCACCACCACCACCACCGCCAACACCACCAGTATCAGTATGACAGCAACGTCTGGAGCTAGGTATGTGGTACAGCAACCCAACAATGTGTGTGTGCGTGTGCATGAGAGGGAGAGATAAGGAAAGGGAAAGAGAGTAGAGTGTAGGATTTTTATGACTCAAGTTAGAGGTGCAAAGGTGATGTGTCCATGAACCTGGTAACCCTTCAACCAACTGTAATCATATAATGTTTCTCCACCACCACCACCACCACCACTACCACACTCCTTCTCTTTTTCATCTCATTTCAATTCTTATATCCACAAGGAATAAGACAACCATTTTTGGCTCTCAAAAATAGTTTTTTCCTGATTATATGTACTTTACTATTCATTTCATGTGGATAATGTTTTGATTACTGCCACTGTTGAATTTGCTCACAATTCAAGGTGTCTGGAAAGAAGCCATCAAGTAAAACTGAAAGAAACACTGCAAAAAGAAATCACAAAACTTTTACACTGGATACAAAACTGTTTTAAAAAGATTTGATGTGAGAGAAAATTTAGCCAAAACATTTTACATTTGCAACATCTGCAGTAGAAACAATACATGATAAAAGAGGGGAAATTAAATCAAAAGCTCAAGAAGTTATTCTGTTAACTCTCAGACCTTATTTTGTCATAGACCTAATTTAATGCAATGTTTAAAATAGGACGGCCCTTTGGTGTATAGGTTGAGGATTGAACTCAGTGCATTGTGCACAATGGTAATTTAAAAAAAAAACCAAAAAAAACCCAGAAGTTTGTATGACAATTTGCAGAAAAAGGAAGATGAAACTTTGAATGTAAAAACTTTTTTGGTTAGTAAACATTGATTTTAAGGATTTACAAAGTGCTTCATTTTGCAGAACACAAAGATAACTGGTGAAGCTGCCAGTGCCTATACAAAAAGTTTGCTTCTAATTATCCTGAACAGCTGACAACAATTTTTAGTATATGAATTTCCCAAGACAACAATGACTGCTAATGAGGGCTACACACAAGAGAAAGTACACAATGTTGATGAAACTACATTTTTCTGGAAACTCATACCAGTTGAAACTGTTATTTCTTCAGAAGAAAGGTCAACACCAGGATTTAAAGATTCCAAAAATTCATCTGATGTTTCTTCCAGGAAAAAATGTCTGCAGGCGATAAAAAATTAAATCTCCTACTCACCTTATTCACTACATCCCCAACCGTACCCAATCTCCACAGCCATCACCTATATATACTTCCCTGTCTTCCCTCCAATGTATATCTACCATCTCTCAGCACTTGCTCTTCATTCATTATATTCACTCCTCACCCATTCCCCATCTTTAACCATTCCTTGCTCTTCCCATACATTCTTGCAAACTCAACTCACCCACACTACCTGTTCAATTGTCTCCATTCACTTCCACTCACCTCATACCTTGAGGATCCACTCTGATACTTCAACTCAGCTATTCTCTCTTTTTCCCAACTCCACCTTAGATACTCCCACCCTCTCTCCTATGTGTGTAGCCATGTAGCTCCTCTACAGCAAGATACCTGGTCTGTTCTCATACTTTAAACTCCCATCCACCAGAATAAAACTCCGCTCCTCTCAACAGTAGAACTATCAATCAGACGAAGGGAATCTTAGTCTTGCAAGCTACATGGCGATCTTCACAAACGAATCAGCTAGTACACACTGTACGATGACATTAGAAATGAGATCTAGCAGTACAAACCATACCAAAGTAGACAACTGAGCACAGTGCAGTCTTCGGACCTTTGAGATATTATCAAACCATTCAACCCATGCCAACATGTATGTACATGTATGAGTGTTCGTGTGTATGAACTTGCCTGATAAAAATAGTTTACTTTATAGTTATTCCTATTTATTTGTCTTCACACACACGCGCGCGCGACAGGTATTCATATAAACAAAGTAGGCCTAATAATCTCTTAGGTACAAAGCCACAGAGGCTAGTCGATTAAACCAACCTCAGTACTAGGTGATACTTTATTTTATTGGTACGAGAAAGATTTGAACTCTTAATAATAATGGAATGGAAAGTTTATGATACCTGTGGAGTATCTCCTTCTGCCATTATAATTATTTTTGTAGCTTCAAAGAGCTGGAACGGGTCACCAATTTGTAACGCCGGTGCGAAGCGAGGTGATGAGAATGGTTCCTTAATACATCACACGGTCGATACAATAACAATAACTAAATACGAGTAGTTATATATATAATATGCTTCTTTTCATAATCTAAGGCCGAAACCTTTTTGATAACAATATCAGTTTGATAAAACATTAACCAGTTAGAGAGTTTGGAAGCCGCTTTTTCTTTATATATATATATATATATATATATATATATATAACAATTATCCGTTGATTATTGTTATCGTAATTATATTAAGTAACTTCCACTACATATACACATTTTCGACTAACACTGAAGACATTTTAAGCTCCGAAATAAAATAATAACCACAACATGCGTGTATGTTAAATAAATTGTATGGAAATTAAGAATGAAGTTGGCGAAATGAATTCAGAATTAATGTTTATAACGATAAACGAGTAGATTTGACGGAAACTCACCATTTTGGGGAAGTTAAGCTTGTTACTGTCTCTTAAGCTTGTTTGGTTACCTTGGAAACGATACACCGGTTAGGTGAGCGAGGAGGTAGCGAGAGTGAAAGAATTAGGTGTATGTGTGTACATGAGTGTAGGTATTAGTGCTAAGTGACTTAATGTAGCAGAATATATCGTTAATGCTAAGTTTAATGGTGTCTTTGTTTTTTTAGAAAAGTTGAAGTTAACTTTAGCATGATTTAATGTCAGGAATACGAGTCTATACACAGACCAAAAGTACCTGTTTTCGGTAATTTCCTATTTGACGTTCGTAAAAGCATATTGATCTAAAAAAGTTTGTTCCAATAAAACATTTCAGTATTGTTAAGTTGTACATACTACGAACAGTGAATAAAATGTGAATGAAAATGTTAAACTTATTTTTAATAGAGTTTCGCCAAGGGCATATGTTAGAATTCTTCAACAATCCAAGGCGGGTAGACCAAGCTATACAAGTTGAATTCGACAAAGATTGATCGAGCCAATGTCGTAATTGTATGCCTTTCAATTATTATCTGCTGATCTGTATTTCGTTGGGATTTACAATAAAATGAGGAATAGCAGGGTGTTCACGAAACATGCTAATCGAGATGAAATAGAATTTAAATTAAAACAAATTCGATTTTATGAACGTCGAATAGGAAATTGCTCCTGTTCTGTCTGCTCACTGGGGTGGAGTAATTTAATGGTTTAATAATATGACTCATCTGAAGTTCTACTATCACTCCAAAATGGGATCATCTTCAATGTAAATATTAACAGAAAGGAGCCCGCAAACAAATCACCTCAAATTTGTTACTTTTATTACAACAGACGTCATTGTATTTGTATGAGCTATATAATACAGATACAATTTTATTGGAAAGGAAGACGAAGTTCTACATGAAGTTTGCCAATTAGGATCGGGGTACTCCTGTACAAACAATTTATTCTCATTATAGGAATATACTTGATTCTTGATCAAATCTATTTTCATGGAATTCTCACTGCCCACGTTTATAAATGCGCTGTTAACTGAAACAAAAATCTAACACGACTCAACGCTGGAACTTGTACGTCGTCGCTGTTTGTTTGGTTAAAAATCACTATCGTCCATTTATGTTTATCCGAGTACAACTTTTTTGATAGTTGTTTTACTTTTGTTAATGCAGACAATCATTGTGAATTCCGCTAAAAGATATACGATCAATAAACGTGAGCCTTGTTATTTAAAGAATGAACGCATGAGGCAAAGTAAGGATTCAGCCAATTCGAGTACAATGAATGAAGATAATTCCAACGTTTTCATGAATAACTTCTAATTTCCTCTCTTCTGAAACGTTAAAATTATCTTCTCAAGATCACTAGCTACTCTCATATGATGACCAAAAAAAGAAAAAGAAAGAAACAATTTGAACACTTACAATTTGATCCGACATGACTCGTTCAAATTACTTTTTCTCTACTGTTGACACACTGGTTCCAACATTTTTCTTCCAGTTTTACAGTGCAAACCAGGACATGTTTTCAGGAGACATGCAATGTTTTTTTTTTCTAATCACATCTTTCATTTGAATTAATTTGGCAACCTTTCAGGGTGGATTTCAACTTTGGTTGGAAAGAAAAAAAGGGTGCTGGTAGTTAAATCAGGAGGGTAAGCCAACTGCAGATTGAGAGTCAATTTGTGTTAAGCCAAAAAGTCATGGATAAGAATTGACATGTAAATAAATGCATTGTTGCAGAACAGCATCCAACTTTTGTTTGTCTCTGTCCAAGATGGCTTCCACTGCACTGCTTCTCTTAAACACCTCAGGGCATCCAAGTAAAACTCATTATTGATTGTGTGACTGTATAGAACAAACTCATGTGATCAACATTAGCTTCATAGTTGAGTAACTTTGCCATGCCTTTTTTGGCTGCATCGATGTGGATCCCACCCACTGGAACAACTACCTATTGTTTTGACAACATAGCTATATACCTCCATAGGATTGCTAAAACATCAGAAAAGTCTCCATAAAAGATCATTCAAAGTTTTTTGGATACACATTGCACAAATATATAGGTATAGAAGCATAAACACAAACACACATATGTGCATATGTACATGCACAAACATACTTACAAACAAACATACATACATACATGCATCAAAAGGATCAAAGGCCCTTCCCATGCCATAAGTTCATAATGTTGGTTTCCTGGATTCTGTGGAATACATATTACCCCTGAACTGGACACTGGTCCACCACAGGATTACTCATTTTTGCCAGCTACGTGAACTGGGGCAACATGAAATGAAGTGTTTTGCTCAAGAACATAACATATCTCCAGGTCCAGGAATTGAAACCACAATCTTACAATTACGAGTGCAATGTCCTAACCTCTAAGCCATTTTACTTACTCACACACACATAAGTATGTACATACATACATACATATGCTGTAGCTAGGACACTCTATAATGAAATCCATTGGAAAGATAATCCCAAGGACAAAGAAATAAAAACCTACAGTATAGTAGAAGCCACAGCCACTCATAATAAAAAGGAGTACTGGTGGAATGTTCCAGTAAAGACCTCAATAAAATGTAAATACAACAGACCTGATATAATGATTTGGGACAGAGAAGAGAAACTGTGTACAGTTGCGGAAATTAGCTGCCCAGCAGATATTAACATAAAGCTGAAGATCAGTGAAAAAGAGAACACCTATGCTGAACTATTGAGAAATCTGCAGTTACTCTATCCAGATTACAAGTTCAGGTTTATACCTGTAATTATTGGGGTTCTGAGATATGTAACACTTAAATACCAATCTTCAGAAATTAGCCTTCTCAAAACCAGAACGGAGAAAGCTAATTCAAAAACTACAGATCCAATCCATCACTGTAAAAATCTGTAAAACTTTCCAGAAGTTTATCATTTAAATAATATATATGAGCTTGTCTAGATATGCAACTATGTGCATGAGTACACATACATAAAGCAAAACATACAAATCTGCACACATACATACATGCATGCATACATACATACATACATACATACATACATACATACATACATACATACATACATACATACATACATACATACAAACAAACAAACAAACAAACAAACAAAAATACTCTGTTGCTGATGTTGAAATTCCATGAATGAGCTTTGAATCTAAGTTAGAAACCGGCTCTGTCTCTATTGGCAAGAAATCTTGAAATAAAACTGAACATGCATGCATGCATACATACATACATACATTCATTCATTCATTATTATAAAACTTCAGTACAGCATTAGATAATCAGAATTATCAATCGTTTACCATCAACCAAAATATTTGCTCTCACATTAAAGAGTACATTTTAGCAGTTCAGCAATGTGAAATAACAAAATAACTATCAAGGTCAGTATCAAACTATAGATTATTGGGGCACTTAGTTACTTAACTAACTACCTCAGTACCAATTTGAAGAAGTTGGCCTTCATGAAACCAAAAAGGATACAGCTAAATGGGGAATTGCTAATCATTAATGGAACTGTGAAAATATATAACATTCTGCATGTATATGTACACATACATAAAAGTTATTCAAGTTAAATTTGAAGATCCTTTTTTTTTGTCAAGAAAAGCTTGATGTATTGATAAACAGTCAATGGTATTGGAGAGCATAAAATTTAAAGTTGTAGTTGAGAAAAAGTTAGCTGACATAGAGGAGTAGAAGCCATCTGAATATTGGAGAAGAGTTATCTGTATCCTGATGATTCATACAAGGTATCAAAATGCAGACACCATGATTGTTGCTCAGTGCTCTGTGAACACTGTAAAGGCTGTAAGACAAGGTATAGACAGATGCAATGGAGACTACATGGTTAGAGACACAGCAGGAAGAGACACAGCAGATGTTCATCCAACAATTGATGAACAGGACCTTAGACTCAATTCATATACCTGAGTGAGACGGTTGGAGACTGTTGTCAAACCTTGGATGGAAAAGGTTGCTGAACACTCGCTGCTTACCCTGTGTACTCAGTATTATATCAAGTAAAACTAATCCCTGTATATCACAAGAATGTTGTATTGTATGATTTTAGTTAGCATGTTTGTTGTTGTATTCCTCTCGGGAACTTGCAGAGAAAACACGAGTTGTACAACTTAATCATTACATTTATTTATCAACCATAACAAAAGACTCACTTGCCGAATGTTAATTATCAAGAAATGTTTGTGTTTACAAGAATGTTTTCCTCGCCATATCTCTCAATCCAGTTCAACTTCGACAGTCATTCAAAACAGCAACGAAAGAGGGAGCTCAGACAAACTATATTGAAATATGGGACTTCAGACGAACAACAAACAAATCTAACAGTCCATATAACATTTGTCTTTGTTGTTTCACATTTAGACCATTCTTCCAGAAGTGGAACTTTATCTGGAACACTGAGAAACTCTGCTATTGGAAGGTTGTGGATTATTTTTCTTTACTGGAGAATGATGAGCAGAAAACAGTTCTTTTCATATTTCACGGTAGGCAACCAGGGTCACCGAAAGTGCAAAAAAGAATACAAGAGTTATGGAATGGAGTAGGAAAAATCTGGGCTACATATGTTTCATAGTTAGTGGAATCTTAGAAGTGGCAAACTCCAAGTGAGGTGTATACCACTGGCTACTCTTCAGGCCAAGGGTATCTTGATTAGATTAAAGGCTACGTTGTTGCAAGGAGGTACATATTGACACAAAGACGATTCAATCAGAATTTTGTGTGTATATATATATATATATATATATTATTTAAAGGACACAGTACATGTCTTTCATATCTCAAACATATTCTTCAGACACAAACCTATACTGAGACAATAGTTTGGATATTTCTATCTTTAATCAATTAGGCCTTAAAATTACAGTAGCTATTAATCTATTGTTGATTATTTAGATGTTTCCTTAGATCTAAACTCCTTCTCATATAAACCTTTCCATAAGCTTAATGAGAAACTTGCATATATACATAAATAGTCTTGTCACCCTCCAGTAATATTTAAAAACCTGATAGCTAATATTAGTAACAAAGTGTCTAACCTCTTCCCCTAAAGAAATTTTCAAGAAAGCTGCCCCCATTCTAACAATGCCATAGCCAATAGTGGCTTCAAAGATAAATTAATATATAATCTCTCTAATGATAATCAAAATATTAATAATAGATTTAGTGTCATCAAAAATGAAGTCATACATATCTCCTCTAGTATTAATCAGAATAATAATAATAAGAAAAATAATAATAGGCCAAGGAAAATTATTTGGTTCCCTGCTCTTTTTTCCCTTAATATAAAAACTAACATAAGTAAAATATTCCTGTCACTCCTTTCCAGCCATTCACAGATACAGGAAAATATTTAATAGGTGTTCTGTGAAATTGTCAAATAGCTGCTGCCCCACTATGAAGAGTATCATTACACGTGGTCAATATCAAGAGCCTAAATCCAGTTGCAACTATCACAGTCCAGGATCCTGTCCACTTGACCAATGATGTATGATTAAATCTATCATATATGAGACAAACGTTAATGAAACTCTGAATAATTATACAACAGATAAAATCTATATTGGATTATATGAAGGAGAATTTAAAAATTGCTATGCCAATCACATAGCCTCCTTCTGACATAAGGACAAAAGCAAAGCTACTAAGTTGGCTAGCTATGTATGGAGTTTGAAATATAACATAACACCACGTGTGATTAAATGGAAACTAATTGAGAAATCCATATCTTATGCCAATGAATTGAATAAATGTAGGTTTTGTTTAGCTGAAACAGCATTGATCCTGTTCAGATCTAAGATTCCTAGCTCTCTACTGAACTTTAGGTCAGAAATTTTCAGCAAACATATGTATAAATACATTTTGAAGAATTGGAAAATTCCGCCTGTTCCCAATTAACCTGTTAATATCACTTCAGCCTTAACGTTAGCATACCAGGTGAAATGCTTTGTGGTATTTCATCTGTCTTTACGTTCTGAGTTCAAATTCTGCCAAGATTAACTTTACCTTTCATCCTTTCAGGGTCAATAAATTAAGTACCAGTTGCATACTAGGTTGATCTAATCAACTGGCCCCCTCCCCTAAAAATTTCGGGCCTTGTGCCTAGAGTAGAAAAGAATATCTTTTCAGCCTTATAATTTAAGGTCTAAAGGAGGATAACTCTTTTACCATCTTACTTCTTACTTTTTACATTTTAGTTTTTGTGTTTTCATTTTCCTTTTTTTACTTGCTGTGTTTTCTATATGCTACCTTCCCAGTTTTTTCATATTTCTTCTATTATTCAATTTTTTACTTTGTTATGATGTCATTTGTGCCTGAAGAATATGCCTACGGGAATATGGTGTAGTGGTTAAGAGCACAGGCTACTAACCCCAAGATTCCGAGTTCGATTCCAGGCAGTGACCATAATAATAATAATAATAATAATAATAATGATAATAATAACAACAACACCGAAAAATACCTTGGAACGAGAACCCAGGTTCGAAATTTCCCCAAGATACCTGATGAAGGCTGGAGGGTATATCAGCCGAAACGTTGTGTTAACAACAAACAAGATGAGGACAAATATCCGTCAAATGTAAATAATGTACATAATTTCTCATCTCTTAAATATAGAACTGTATGTTTGAGATATTTCTCAACATATGAAACTATTAGTAGCACTTAAAGACATGTATTGTGTCCTTTAAATAAATAATATCTCTCACCAGATTGAGTACTTCTTTTGTTGAACTTTCTATCACAGAACAGTACATTATATATATATATCATGTGATCAACCAGATTATCGGATGTATGTTACACATCAATGGTCACAAAGCATTTGCATTCTTTTAGCTTTCAAATGATGCCACCCCTGGGGCATTGTAGACAAGCAGATCGACATTCACCCTGATTGGAAGGTTAGTCCATTGCAGGGTTACCCATTTACATCTGAGTGGACTGGGGCAACATGAAATGAAGTGTTTTTCTCAAGTACGCAATATGTTGCCTAGGCCAGGAATCAAACCCACAATCTAGTGATCAAGAGTGCAACATCCTACCCACTAGACCATGTAGCCTTACATATTTTAGAGTTAAATTAACCCTTGCTCACTTAATTTCATTGTCTTTTTCACAGCAACCACAAAGCGTTCACCTTTGTTCACCTCCAATAATGGAGAGTAGTCACTATATTACATTCCATAGCTGCCATCTCCGAAGATGGACTGTTACCTAACAGTCTGTTGAATCCGTAGCATGAAACTGATTGGTAAGATCAGCAGTACTGGATATATAATACTAGACACTTTGATTAATATACCCACTCTATTGACAAATATACAAGTGCATATTTTTTCTGACTTATTGATTTTCAGATGGCTATATATACATATATATGTATATATAGCCATCTGTATATATGTATTCCAAATAAGTATGTGTGTGTATATATATATATATATATATATATATATATATATATATATATATATATATATGGCTAGCTTCTACACAGTTTCTAGCAACTAAATTCACTCAGAAGGCATTGGTTGACCTGGTGCTATTATAATGGAACACACAAAACCAATGTGTCACACAGAGGGATGGAACCCAAAACTATATGGTTGCAAAGTGAGTTTCTTAACCATAGAGCCATACCTGTGCCCTTATAAATTAGAAAGGGCTCAATCTTAATAATTTAATGAAAGCTACCTGTTTGGGAGAGAGAGAGAGAGAGAGAGCAACCTTTTCCAAATAAAAATGCTATAGAGTAAAAAGTACTTGTGGCGCTAATTAAATCCTTCCTATGAAATGTCTAATTTTCTTGTGCACAAAGTTTGTCAGCCATTAACTCTAATGTGCTATCCTGACAATTCTTTGTTTTCAACATTGAAGAGTTACATCATCACTTTCCAAAATGCAATTCATGGTGTCCATTTATATTGTGAGTTTTCTCCTATAAATCAATTTTTGCGAACCTATGGCAGTGGAAGCGGATATATCTCAAACTACATGTGAGTTAGCAGCAAGGTTTGATGTTTCGGTTCCAACTGTATCGGACCATTTGAAACAAATCGGAAAGGTAAAGAAGCTGGACAAGTGGAAACCACAAAAACTGAATGAGCATCAAATGACATGTCATCTTGAAAGTTGCTGTTCTTTGCTGCCACGACATAAAAGCGAGCCACTTTTGCATTGCATCGTTGCATGTGAGGAAAAATGAATTCTTTTCAACATGGTGGTTGGATAGAGACAAAGTGCCAAGACACAATTCAAAAAAGAATATTCACCCAAAAATGCTAATGGTGTCTGTTTGGTGGTCCAGCGCTGGTGTCATCCATTACAGCTTCATGAGACCTGGTAAGTCAATTACAGCGGATGTATACATCAACCAAATGTATGAAATGATCAGTGAACTTGCAATTAAACAACCAAGAATGGTCAATAAAGACAGGCCAATTGTCTTGCAAAACAATGCTTGACCATATGTTGCACAAAGAATGCTACTCAAGTAACAGGAACTGAACTTGGAAGTACTCTGTCATCCACCATATTCATCAGACCTTGCACCAACTGACTATCACATTTTCCAGACATTAGACACGTTTTTGCAAGGAAAAAACTTCAAATCTGAAGAAGATGATGCAAAAACAGCCTTTTGTGATTTCATCACCTCTTGCTCTCCAGAATTCTTCACCGCTGGCATAAATAAGCTCCTGATAAAATGGCAAAATTTAGGTGTATTACTTAAATTAACTGCATTGCTTTTTGTTGAGATAAAGTAAAATAAACTTTCAGTTCAAAATCGGACATTTCATTCTTAATGACCTGATATCTGAGCTATGATAAATATGTCCAGTCCACTTCTCAAATTATGGAAAAATATAAAGCACATCCAGTTATAAAGTGGCTTCAAACCAGACAATTATTATACACAACTATGTCATCGAGTAAGCTTCTATTAAGTTGGCAACTAAGTTCCTGCCATTTTTTTAAAATTTAAATTTTTTAAAAGGTTTACTAAAAAATAACTAATTAATCAATAATGTATTCACCCTTGTTGTTTACAACTTCTTCCCAACGTTCATCAAGATTTTCAATACCTCGTTGGCAGAAATCACCCGATTTTGACTCGAAAAATTGATCCAACCAAGCTCTCAATTCTGCATCAGTATTGAACAAAACTCCGCACATAGCATTTGAAAGAGATTGAAAAAGGTGGAAATCCATTGGTGCCAAATCTGGAGAGTACGGCAGGGGTGGCAGCACTTCCCAGCCATGCATTTGAATGGCTTCCTTGGTCATATTGGTGATATGAGAGGGGAGGGTGCGTTGT
>NC_068993.1:25413931-25418005 GCF_001194135.2 Octopus bimaculoides
GATAATCCCTTCCCAGTCCCACCATGTTCACAACAGCGTCGCTTGTTTACCGGGGCTAAGCCATTCCTTATGCTGCTTCATATTGATGTACAGGCACCATTTTTCGTCGCCAGCAATAATTCTGTAAAGAAATCGTTGCTTGTGTCCATGAGTTGAGCAGTGATGAGCAAGCAAACCAGCGGAGATTGTGGCTTGTTGATTTTTGTTGTTGTCACTTAAAGCATGCAGAACCCATGCTCCATACTTCTGAACCTTTCCCAACGAGTGAAGATGCTTCTCTATAACAGTGCGGGAGCATTCCATTTTCTTTGCCAGTTCCCTTGATTGACGAGAATTTTCGTGCAAAAGTTGGTTTAATCACTCTTCATCGAACTCAACTGGACGGTCAAAATTTCCATTTTTGAACTTGGCATACCAAGCGGTTCTTTCAGCTATGGCACCCTCTCCAAACACAGTACAAATGTCGCGAGCAGCTTTTGCGGTCTTAGAACCTTGATTAAAAGCAAAAAGAAGGAGGTGTTGAAAATGCACGTTTTTCTTAACTTGACATTCCATTTTAATGATCAGAAAATAAACTAAATTAACTAAAATTAACTAGAAAAAAAACCAAAATAGATTAGAAAATGATTCAAAAATAGAATTCTCGAAAAAAATAGATTCCAAAATTTAAAAACAATAAATTCCAAAATTTAAGAAAACGGCGGGAACTTAGTTGCCAACCGAATATATATTTGCTCAGTTTGAAGACAAGTACCCTGAACCCGCAGCCTATCATCTTGAGAAGGGAAATGACTCATTATATAATGTTGTTCTAGCTGAGCTTAATGCGAAACTCTGAGTAGACAATCAGCTTTTTATATATTAAAGATATCCATCGCCTCTACGCAATGTAACAAATTCTATATCAAATTTTTTTATATTACATAGAATATAATTTTGATGTAATTTTTTCACCTTTTACATTGCCACACATACGCACGCACGCGCGCGCGTGTGCGCGCACGAACAAACAAACACGCAAATACAGCTATTTTATTTAAATTACGTTACTAATAGCTCACTGCTTACTGGAGCCAGACTTTATGTTATCAAGAAAGATAACTTTTTAGGACTTTATGAAAGTTACTTCCCTTACCTGAGTTTTCACAAGACGAACATAACGCTAGGTTGGCATGTCTTAAATTCTCTCTTATTAGACAATATCATAATACAAGAAGAAATATGATTTTTCTGAAAGCAAAATCTAGAATCTACCCACTTTCTGACAGAAAACTGGTGTTCAAAAGAGCTTCTTAGTATGTTAGGGACCCAATGAAAATCAAGAGTGGTGGGAGGTGTTTTAAATATGTCTACCATTACCACAGTTGTTGGAGGGAGGTCGATAAAATACTGGGGCTGACGTAATCGATTAACTGCTTTACACTAAAATTGCTGGTCTTGTACCGAAATTAGAAAGTATTGTAACTGTATCTTTAATTTTTTTCATTGTTGCAGTCATTAGACTGCGGTCATGCTGGGGCAATGACTTGAAGAATTTTAGTTGAGTGAATCAATCCCAGTAGTCTTTTAAGCCTGGTACTTATTCTATCGGTCTATTTTGCTGAACCGCTAAGTTACAGGAATGTAAACACACCAACACCAACTGTCAAATAGTAGTGGACACACACACACACACACCATGTTGTTGGGAAGCAAACTTATTACCACACAGCCATGCCAATGCTTACAGTCGACTTCTTTTATATTTTTATTGATATTTTGGTTACCTCACAGGTAACTTAAATTGATCCCAGTATTTGAATGGTATTTTATTTTATTGACCCAGGAAAGATGGAAAACGAAGAGAACATCAGCAGGATTTTAACTCAGAACATGGAAACTTATTTCTAAATACTGACAATAATTTGGTCTGATGCTCCACCTTACCAGTGGGCCTCTGTACTAAAAGTGAAAAAAAAAGACAAAGTCAGAGGCCTATTTGATTGATGTATTTGAGAGTGTCTATGCTATTAATAAAATATTGTAGATATGGAGCTTCCAAATATTACAGAATACTGGTGAAGTGAATTTAAATCAAATGAAAATTGACTTAGCTTCAGAATAAGTCCAATTATATCTTAACTATAAGTCATCACACTGTTTTGACATTGTGATGATCTATAGTAGTAAAGATGGTAGTATATATTAGTTGTAGTAGTGTATAGTAATGCAGTGCATATAGTTGTGATAGAGATGTACATTAGTACTGTATAATAATGTAGTATGTACTATGGTTGTGATGATGGTGTATGCTAGTCGTGTATACCATAACTAAGATTATTACTCTCTACTCACTGCTTTTGTATGTCAACTACTATAGGTTCAGGCATGACTGTGTGGTAAGAAGCTTGCTTCCCAACCACATGGTTTCAGGTTCAGTCCCACTGCATGGCAACATGGGTAAGTGTTTTTTACTATAGCCTCAGGCTGACCAAAGTCTTGTGAGCGGATTTGGTAGATGGAAACTGAAAGAAGACCATTGTGTGTGTGTGTGTGTGTGTGTGTTTGTTGGATAGTTTACATCCTCATAACTTAGTGGTTTGGCAAAGAGACTGATAGAATAAGTACTAGGCTTAAAGAAGAAGCAAAAGAATAAGTACCCAGGGGTGTCGATTCATTGCACTAGAAACATTCTTGAAGGCAGTGTGCCCCAGCATGAAACAAGCAAAAGATAAGAGGTAGTGGTGATAGATATTAGCCTTAGTAGTGTATGATACTGTACTGTGTACTAATTGTGATGTGCTATATTAAATATAATGCAGATGCGTGTTAGTTGTGTAGAGTAATATAGTGTGTGCAAGTTGAGATAGATGATGATGGTATGTATTGGTTTCAAATTTTGGCACCAGGCCAGCAATTTTGGGGGAGGGACTAAGTTGATTAAATCGACCCCAGTACTTCTTTTATCAGCCCTGAAAGGATGAAAAACAAAGTCGACCTCAGTGGAATTTGAACTCAGACTGTAAAGATGGATGAAATGCCCCTAAGCATTTTGCCCAGCATGCTAACAATTCTGCCAGCTCACTGCCTTCTATGGTGGTGGTATATACTAACTGTAGTTGTGTACAGTGTTAGCGAGTGTAGTGTGCTCTGGCTGTGATGGTCTATAATGGAAGAAATGATATACAGAGTATAGAGGAAGTTTTTCAGAGGACAAGGAGAATGTTATGACGGACGAAGTGGTATTCTAACACCACCTTTTGTATAAGGTATTAGTGGCCTGTTTATTGCCATGCTACAATAACCAGCACTGCCGCTACCATCATTTAGCTCACTCTAAAGCTAATCTAACACAATTTCAGCTACCACTATTCAATCAAAGCCCTGCTACTCCTTGATACTTCTGCATAACAACTACTATAACTAACATCATTGCATTCCTCTTTTTACTCTTGTACATCAACTACTATGATTGCTACCACTACTTACCTATGCTCCTATGTATTATATACTTTAGCCTATACTCCCCTATACTCTTACACACTCTTTGATACTACAATAATTACCACTGATATTTTCCTATAGACTTGCCTACTAATTATTATTCCATCTTCTCTAAAAACGACTACATTCATTATTCAGCTTCTATAACTACCAGCATACTGCTCATATGCTCTACTTCCAGGTAATCAGGGCAGGGTGGGTTCAGTACCTTGTAGAAATCAGTAAATACCAACTTTTCTCTCTTCAGTTTAGAAACTGATGCTTCTAGTAATTCCACATTGTAAACAAACTATCAGGACTCTTGCAATAAAAATTTCACTGTCAACCAAAAAGTGAGAGAAGGAGAGAGAGGAAAACAGAGAGAGAGAGAGAGAGAGAGAGAGAGAGAGAGCATATACTAGAGGCATTATACATGTCCTTATTTCACAAAAGAGACTATTCTACAAGAAAAAGAGACTAAATGATGACCACCATCATCATCATCATCATCATCGTTTAACGTCTGCTTTCCATGCTAGCATGGGTTGGACGATTTGACTGAGGACTGGTGAACCAGATGGCTACACTAGGCTCCAATCTGATTTGGCAGTT
>NC_068993.1:25418231-25423674 GCF_001194135.2 Octopus bimaculoides
GGCCACACTCAAAATGGTGTATTTTATGTGCCACCTGCACATGAGCCAGTCCAGCAGCACTGGCAACGATCTTGCTCGAATGTCTTTACACATGCCACTGGCACTAGTGCCAGGAAGGCGACACTGGGCACAGGTGCCATCACGATTTCGCTTTTGCTTGCCCCAACAAGTCTTCGCAAGCCAAGTTTCGTGTCCAATGAAGGAGAAGTAAATAAAAAATACTGCAATAAGATTAGACAGCTGTGTGCTTTGGTTTTTTTAAAGAGCCATGTAATGCAGAATAGCACTAGGAAAATAGAAAATATTGATAGAAGACATTAAAAAAAGATGTGGGTAGGGTATTTAAGTAAGGTTATAATAAAAAGACAAAAGTATATAGCAGTGTCCATGGCCCTCATAGGCTTTTCATAACAAAGTGATGCTGGTAATGATTTGTGCAAGCTTGTGAGTTGACATC
The DNA here is from genome assembly GCF_001194135.2 of Octopus bimaculoides. Classification (NCBI taxonomy): domain Eukaryota; kingdom Metazoa; phylum Mollusca; class Cephalopoda; order Octopoda; family Octopodidae; genus Octopus; species Octopus bimaculoides. The sequence continues at coordinate 25,418,689 of NC_068993.1, forward strand.
TTCAGTAAAAAGTAAATCAAAGAAGGAATTTCAGAAGGATGACATTCTAGGCGGGGAAGAGCTGGTAATAGCCATCAGTATGGGCCTGGTGAAGTTGAACATAACCTGGATGATGAGAGGTAAGATAAGTGAGTCAGGTATACTTGAGTGGAGATAGCATAAGACCAATCAACTCTGAGGAGCAGAGGCTATTGTAATTTCAGAGAGAGGAGGCATCATGTCTCTGGAACAGAGAGTGAAGTATGTTTATAAGTGACTTTAAATTGATCACTGGAGATGTAGCCTAGAATACCAAGAATACCAAAATTATCGGGTGAAAACTACACAATCAACTTGATGGTATTAACAATTTTATCACCAAGATTATTAGTGTGAATTATTCATATGGTCAGTTTTAGCATTTGACTACAGGACAGTTAATTTTAAAACATATTCATTTATACTGAATTTACTGTAATGAAGTCAAAAAATTATTGAATGTAGAACATGGAGTAAATAATTCTGTTATACATCAGCTCGACCAGTCATCATCGTCATCATCATCATCATTTAATGTCCACTTTTCATGCTGGTATGGGTAAGACAGTTTGACTGGAGCTGTTAAGCTGGGGGCTACACCCGGTTCTAGTTGTCTGTTTTGGCTTGGTTTATATGGCTGAATGCCCTTCCCTAACACCAACCGTTCCACAGAGTGTACTGGGTGTCTTTTACATGTCACCAGTATGGATGCCTTTTATATATCACTGTCAGAGGTGCTTTTTATGTGTCACTAGTAGGGATCTCTTTCACATGTCACCAGCACTGGTTAAACTTATTCTCAAAGCTTTTACGCCACACCTATGTTCCCTATGGCAAGGAATCTTTATAACCTATATTTATGTGAAATGAGCCTATGATCCACTGTCACCTGAGTTTACCTGATATTTGATGTTTACATCCTTTTTCTCTGCTTTACCTTGTTCACTCTAAATACTTTTACTTCCAGAACTCATCTAATTCTCATCTTTTGAATACAGCCACTAACCTATAATATCTCAAACTGAATTACCCACATTCAGTTTTTCTCATTAACCTATAGAGATTCTACGTACACACATTTTAATCATATACTGTAAATATATGCATACATTAGATAAACACAGAGTTTGAATTGTTCTAGGTTTTATGAGGTGGTGGAAATTGATTACAGAATGCTAATCCTCTCAAAGGGAATGGCAAGGAACCACAGCAAGTGGAGATAGCTGTGTTTAAGTTAACCCATCCAACCCATGCCAGCATAGAAATACAGATATAAAGATGATGACGACGACGAAGAAGATGATGATGATGATGATGATGATGATGACAACAATGATAATGGTGGTGGTGGTGATGATCACGATGGTGGTGATTATGATGATGGTGATAATGATATTGATTATTCTTTATATATATATCTGTAATAATTCAAAATTAACTCATTTATCCCTATGGTTTTAGAAAGTTCATGTGCATTGCCCTACATTCACAGAGTTAAGAAAAACATTAAACAACACACACACACACACACACACAAACATATACACATACATAAACACGTGCACACACCACACTATAAACACATACACACACATGCACACCGCATATGCAAACACAGGTATACACACAAATCAATAAAAAAAACAACCTCTCCAGTGTGTGCAGCCAATTGGAAACATCAGGTTGACTCAGGGAATGTTCTCTGTAATCTTACTAAACTCTGGCACCCATTAACGCTGTAGGGACTCCTTAGATTCAAAAGTTTTTACATTGAAAGAACCAACATTAAAACAACAGATAAAAGTTTCAGTTGTAATGAAACAAAACTTTGGTGGTGACCTTGCTTGCAACCCAACTCAAACATCACCAACACACCAGAACATGACTACAGTATGATTTAGTTTAGTCAAACAAATATAAAAGCACACATACACATTCTCATTCATGTACACACACACACACACACACACACACAAACACAACATACATGCACACATATAGTTGTAAAGTCACTATTCACTGTAGGTTTAAACTTTTGTTTGTTTTTAACCATCTTTGATAAACCTTGGAGAATGAAGGCTGCCATTCCTTGGTTACTTTGCCCATCATAACTTCTCCCTCTATGAGAGACTTCAATCACAAGTGAGACACAAAGTAGAACAAGATCGACACATTGTGGCCTCACCAATTCATTGCAACAGCCAATTAACAAACATCTACTGTGTGAAAAATTTAACCAGTGATTCAGGACCAGATGTTAGCATATCCATTAATGTCCTTCACTTTTCTTTGATTGGCCACTTCTGTAGCCTGTATTTATTGAAGTAGATTTAGCTATGGAAACCTAACAGTAACATAACAACATTAAATACATGGTGCAGTTTTGGACATTATTCTTCTTAACTCAATTCCTTTTCACTTTTGCAGGCAGAGATCCATTTGTAAAACGTAAGCAAGGAATAAACAGGATTTCTGAAAGAATGAAGAATGTTGATTGTTCTGAACATATTTCCATTAACAAGATTTCATGACTGTGTTATGGAAATAGTATTATGTTGAAAATTTGTACGAAGATCAATAAGCAACTGATAGATGAAGGAAATTTTCTGGTAGACTTTCTCAATTACAGACAGGATTGTCTAATTTCAATTCAATGTGTCAATTGTACCATAACTAGGAAACTGAAGATTTCAGCAAAGATCCAAGATATTCAAAAAGAACAGTTGTATTGATGTTGTTACTGTTATTTCTGTTTGTGTTATGTGTGTATTTTATTTATTTATCCTCAAATACTTTTATTGATAGAGATAAGTTCAAAGAATTTACTGAAAGTAGTGTTCAGAGATGGAGAGAAGCCGATTTGGTCAGGGAAAAGGAGGTGGTTGTTTATCTTTGCAGATTAAGAGATTAATGAGAAAAATTTTTATTGTCAGGAGATCTTTGGAATTGGAAGCTAAAAGACAATCAAAGTTATCTTGAATGTTTCACAAGATGGTAAAGAAAACAAAAGACAAACCAATATTAGTTTCTCTTTCCAACTCTACAGTGGATTGATTGGAACAGATCAAAACTATTTGGCAACCACAACAATAGCTATAACAACCTTATCAGTGAGAGAACATAGTTGCTTGACCTGCTAGAAGTATCAACCAAATTTTCCTTAAATCACACTCACTTATCTTGGAAAAAAGGATACATTGGCTAATGTATTCCTAGAAACTTCTAAAAAATACCTGATGGTTCTGGTTGGAATGTTTTTATAATCGAGAAGCTTGATCAGGGCTGATTTGGAGTTGAATAACAACAACACAATGAAGGAAATCCTTGAACTCACTCGGTGCAGCTGCCAACTCTAAAATGGAGAAAATACAATTTAAGCCTTCAAAATTCAGGACATTATCCTTTACAATAAGACAGAATGACTGTGGTTAGAATGTTTGAACCACCTTATGTCTATACATCCATTGAAATGGACAGTTAGATGATTGATAAAATGTGTGTGGAAAATTATTAACAATGTTGAACTAACTAAAGTTATTCAACAACTACAACAATACTGGTTTGAAATTTTGGCACAAGGTTAGCAATTTTAGGGGAGAAATAAGTTGATTGCATTAACCCCAGTGCTCAACTGGTACTTATTTTATAAGCCCTGAAAGGATAAAAAATAAAGTTGACCTCAGTGGAATTTGAACTCAGAACATAAAGATGGATGAGATGTTACTAAGCATTTTGCCTGGTGTGCTAATGGTTCTGCCAGTTAACAACAATAACCTTCCTGAAAGAGCTGCTACCATAACCACAGCTACCACCATCACCACTATGACCATGACCACAACCAAGACAATGACAACTCCTTCTCCACCACCACCACTAGCACAAACAATACTTAAGAATAGTAGCCAGTGCTCCTTCAAATCAGACTCTACTTAAAAATAGAAGATATTAGATAATGCGATGAATTGAAGACCAGTGGTTTTCAGTCATTTTTCGCTTTCCGCTATATTCTAGAATGTCATTCACTGTTTTTTTAATATTGAATCAAAAGAGGCATTTCATATAATATACATAGAAAACTGAAAACAGATTATTTTAAATACTGGGATGCTTCCCTAAAAATTGTTGATAGCTTCTGTTACTTAGGGAACATAATTAGCAGGGCTGGTTATTGCTCTAAAATTATAATAGCTAGGACAAGAACACACTGGAAGAAGTTCAAGCAACTGTTACCACTGTTAGCAACAAAGGTCTTTTCCTGAAAGTCAAAAGCAGATCGTGTTGAAATCAAGAAGTCTTGCAAAGACTAAAAAGAAATGAAGCTAATATGCTCTGAGTGGTGTATAACTGAGTATTCAAGTAAGCTAAGTAAAGAATGATGTATAAGGGAAATAAAGTGTAGTGTGCAAAGAGGAGGTTGCCCTTATAAGGACATGAGATGCATAAGGAAGATGATTACTAGGCAAGGAAGTGCTGAGCATTCCAAGATAGCGGAAGAGCAAAAAAGACTTGGGACATAATTGAAAAGACTGACTTGAAGATGCTGCATCTCACAGAAAAAATGACAAAGAAACATACTACTACTATGGTCAGGTTCCAGCATAGGCCACAGCAACAAAGTCCACCCACCACACTTCTCTGTCCAACATTATTGATTTGAGGTCCTGTTTGCATTCTAGGCCAGTGTCTGTGATCAAGTTGTTGATGTGTGACAATGTTTTCCTCTTCTTGTGGGTTCCTCAAGACTGATCTGGATGCTTTCCATTCAGGGTGGCACATGCAATGACCTACCCACAGGCACAACCGTCTGAACCATACTGATTGGCAAAATGCAGTACTACAGATGACCTATCTACAGGCACATAAGGATAGTGTTTAAAATGCTTGAAATCTATCTATCTATCTATCTATCTATCTATCTATCTATCTATCTATCTATCTATCTATCTATATATCTATCTATCTATATAT
>NC_068993.1:25423782-25429775 GCF_001194135.2 Octopus bimaculoides
TATATATATATATATATATATTAAATATCTATGTGTATGGAAAACAGTGAGGATTGAAACTATGATCTGCATATTCATCTTTAATATGTTCCAGCAGAATTAGACATGAATATGCTAATTGCTGATGTATTTTGTCTTTGAAGAACAACTTCATTCAGAGAATGCCCACAGCACACTTGATTCATTCAGGTAAGGGAATTTTGAGGCAATGTAACTTTTCAAACCTGGTTGTGTCTCTCCAAAGCTACCCTCTGGATCAATGAATTGAGTGTGTTTGAAAAGAGAAGCAAATACAAAAAAGGAATAGCGTGTTTATGTTTGAATCTGCTGGAAGACATGTATGAAGGTGCATGGCTTAATGGTTAGAGGTATTCGGCTCACGATTGTAAGGTTGAGAGTTCGATTCCAGGTGGCATGTTGGTCCTTGAGCAAGATACTTTATTTCATGTTGTTCCAGTCTACTCAGCTGACAAAAATGAGTAATACCTGTATTTCAGAGGGCCAACCTCATTACACTCTGTGCCTCCCTGAATCTCCCGACTGGATTTTGAAACTTGTATACAAGTAACTTTTTTTTTTATGTACATATACATTTGTAACATAATAGGCATAGGCATGGTTTCGGGTTTAGTCCTACTGCAAGGTACTTTAGGCAAGTGCCTTCTATTATAGCCTCAGGCCGATCAAAACCTTGTGAATAGATTTGGTAGATGGGAAATGAAAGAAGCCCGTCATATATATATTTATATATATATAAGTGAGTGTGTATCTTTGTGTCTGTGATTGTCTTCCACTATCACTTGACAACTGGTGTTGGTTTATTTACCTCCCTATAACTTAGCAGTTCAGCAAAAAGTACAACAAAATAAGTATTGGGCTTTAAAAAAAACAATGTACTGGGGTTGATTTGTTTGACTAAAAGTTCTTCAAGGTGGTGCCCAACATGTCCTCAGTCTAATGACTGAAACAAGGTAAAAGATAAAAGATAAAGATAACTAATTATTTGATGTACCAAAGATACTGAAGATACTTAAAAAAAAAGAAAGAAAAAGAAGTTCTCTAAAATTCCTGGTTATTACAAGTTATTCTATTCTGAAGAATGGGAAGCTTGTGGTTGCACTTTCTTTGTCATTTCTTGAATACATGGAAGAGTATTTTGTTTCCATTTGCAACGGAATTGAAAAAACTTGAACCAGAAAGACATGTTGGCACAAATGAAGCAATGCTTGTACAGCTCTTTCTTCCTCTTTTAGGAAGGAATTGCACGTTAAGAATAAAAATTCTGTCAATGATTCTTCATCAAATATATCTCTGACTCCTGAGATCTTTTTTCAGCTCCACTCATAAAATATTTTTCAGCTGATAATCTTAAAGATTTAGCACCATATCCACAGTACATCACTGAAATCAGGAAAAATCATCATCGTTGTTGTTGTCATCATCATTGTCACCATTGTTGCCACCATTGCCTTTGTTGTTATTTAATGTTCATTTTCCATGCTGGTATGGGTTGGCCAGCTTGACAGGAACTGACAAGCCACTGGCTGCACCAGGTTCCATAGTCTGTTTTGGCTTGGTTTCTACAGCTCAATGCCCTTCCTAATGCCAACCACTTTACAAAGTGGACTAGGTTCTTTTTACATGGCACCAGCACCCACATCACACCAATGCTTTTTACATGGCACCTTGGTTTTAGGATATCATGATTGTTGAGGATTACCACTATATCCACTGTACATCACTGAAATAAGGGAAAATATGAATTGAATTCATTTTCTGGTGCTGTGAAATGCTGCAAAATTTTGTTTTTGGCAAATTTTAGAATTAGTTGGTCTTCTTTGCAACAAAACTTGATGACAGTTTCCAGTTTGTTTATGACAGGTTTCAAAGAATCAATGAGTTGTATGATGTTTATATTTCTTTCTTGCATTTAAACCCCCTCTTTATTCAGCTGATGAAAACTATAATCCATTCATCATTCTAGCCAAGCAAAATATCCCATCTTAATCTAAACTTCAAAAGTAATTTGGGTCTATCTTCAAGCTCAAATAACCATTCATTTATATTTCTTGTTGAAAGTTATGAAACATTCCAGTAGAAAAAGGCTTATCAGTATACAAATTGCATGAAAAGTTAAGAGTTGAGTGCCCGTCTTTCCATCTTTTTACAAAATTTATAATTTGAATTGTTTGCTCAAATCTTCTTCAGCAGAGCTTTAAGCGTTTTTGAGAGCAGCTCTTCACAACAGCTCATACAATGAATAGCTTTCACTTTTGGAGCTTAACTTTTTCACACAAACTTCAAATCCAGATTTTGTTCACAAACTACAATTCTACAGATTGAAGATAGTCTACAGGAAATCACACTTTATTAAAAAAATGGATCAAATTCCTTCCTACTCTCAAATCCTTGAAGTTCCTAAAGGGGATTCAGAGAGGTATGGTTGTGTAGTAAGAAGCATACTTCCCAACCACATGACTCTGGGTTCATCCCACTTTGTAGTACCTTGGTCAAATGTCTTCAAGTGTCAAATCCACTCAGGATGACCAAAGCTTTGTGAGTGGATTTGGTAGACAGAAACTGAAAGAAGCCTGTCATGTGGGTGTGTGTGTGTTTGTGTCAGTGTTTGTCCTTCACCACCACTTCGCAATCAATGTTGGTTTGTTACATCCCCATAACTTAGTATTTTTGGCTAAAGAGACTGATAGAATAAGTTTCAAGCTTAAAAAAAACTACTGGGTTCGATTTGTACGACTAAAAATTCTTCAAGGTGATGTGATGCTCCAGCATGGCCACAGTCTAATGACTGGATCAAGTAAAAGAATAAAAGAATAAAGGAATAAAGGAATACTAATATGTTTGAAAATATTGGTTACAAATTTTGGCACAAGGCCAGCAATTTCAGGAGATGGGGGTAAGTTGATTTTATCAACATCAAAAGGATGAAAGGCAAGACTGACCTCAGCAGGAATTTGAACTCAGAACATAAAGATGGATGAAATACCACGAAGCATTTTGCCCACCATGCTAATGATTCTGCTAGCTTGCTGCCTTTGGGTATGTTTGAAAATATTATGGAATGGTTGTAGATGGAATTTCTTTGATTATACTTTTCTTGACCCAACTTCAACTACATCACAACAGCAAAATGATGAGGAAGGAAGCCCCTACAAAGTCACATAGTCTGCTAATAATAGCAGCCAAACAAAGGATTAATACAAATGCTATGTCTGGAAAAAGTGTGAGTTCTCATTAATGGAACTTTTGTAATCATAGGTCAGAGCTGTCCTGGGATACACAAAACAACCACAACCACCACCATCATCATCATCATCATCATCATCATCATCATCATCATCATCAGTTAGTGTCTGCTTTCCATGCTGGCATGGGTTAGATGGTTTGACTGGAACTGGTAAGATGGAGGCTGCACCAAGTTCCAGTCTGATTTGGCATGGTTTCTATGGCTTGATGCCCTTCCTAATGCCAACCACTTCAAGAATGTAGTGGGTACATTTTACGTGCCACCAGCTCAGTTGCTTTTATGTGCCACTGACACAGGTGCCAGTTACATGATACCAGCATCAGCCATGACTATGATTTCACTTGGCTTGAGGAATTTTCTCAAGCACAGCATATTGCAAAAAGTCTTGGTCACTTGTCATTGCCTCCAAGAGGCCTGTTTGAAGATCATGCTTCTGCACCTCGACCCATGTCTTCCACAGGTTCCCTCCACAATTAGAAATGGGCACTTCTTTACACAGCTGTCCTCATCCATATGCATCACATGGCCATACCAGTGCAGTCGTCTCTCTTGCACACTAAATCTGATGCCTCTTCTGCCACACCAAAACACCACCTCTACTAATCACCAGTGAATCAATTCATAAATAATATTCATTCTCACTTAAATGGGAATGTTCTGTTAGAACAAACTATATTGTGGTAGATACCATGAGAGAAACTCTCATATTGGCTTTTGGTGCAAAATGCATTCTTGTTTATATCACTAGTGGGGAGATAAATCCCTGCCACCTCCAGCACCAAGAGCACCAGATCATGTGATTTCGACCTTGCTTGGTCTTGTCAATGATCGATGCTTGACTACAAGAGATAACAGTGACTCATCTCCCTGCTAGTGATGTATAGAACAGGTACTGGTGTCAAGAGAGCTTGTTAAAAAATATATATTAGCAACAGAAGCAGTATTAATATATATTTTCCAATCCATAAATATACTAGATAATAAGTTTAAACATTCCTTCATTGAAAGTATCAAAACTCCAGACCCTATAAGCAAATTTTTTTCTCTTTCACTGTTACCCCAATTTCTTTCTGTCAAACTCTCAGACATATTCACACCCAACCATCAACCTTACCCCTACCCCTAACGTCATACACTTGTCCTGAAAAGAGCTGATGATCTGAGTGAAATTTCATCTTGTACATGGCATGTCTTTATGTGATGTTGAACTAGATATGTCATGCTTGGAAGGAAATGCAAACAGAAGCCACGAGACAGAAAGTACGCACTAATTGTTAAGCAAGGGCAGAGGTAATCCATATCTTCTCCACCACACAATTCTTTATCATTCTTTATAAACATCATAACCATCAACTACTTGTATGTCCCTGCTTTTTCTTAATAATGATTTTGCCAAGAAGCCAAGGGCGAGTGAGGTGCTTTGTTGAACAGCAGGTGTCGTCTCCCCTTCATCCCCTTCACCACACAAATTGTTCTCAATATTATTTACACTATCACTAATGACATCATCACATACATGTAAGTGCATGTGTGCATATATGAGTAAATGTGTATGTGTATGTTCACACACATGCATACCTCCCACACACACACCCCAACACCCACACGCACACCCACCCAAACTTACTAGCCTTGTGCCAAAATTTGAAACCAGTTTAGTTGGTATATAAGGTGGCAAGCTGGCGGAATCATTAGAAAGCTGGGCAAAACACTTAGCAGCACTTGGTCTGTTTTTATGTTCTGAGTTCAAATTCTGCCAAGGTTGACTTTGCCTTTTAATCCATTCGAGGTTTATAACATAAGTAACAGTTGAGCAATGGGGTCAATGTAATTGACAGACCCATTCCCCCACACTTTCTGGCCATGCACCAAAATTTGAAATCAATATTATGTCTTCACACAGAAAAAAATCTGTTTATCCAAAATTCCTTTCTTTGTCATCTAAATATTGATGTACTTATTTGCCACAAGGGTAATATAGATCAGTGTAATTCTTATGCAAAATACAAAAAGAAGTTAAGATATTTCTAACACAAATAAATAAATAAAAAAAAAATAATAATGAATTTTCAAATTGTTCCAAGGCCCCACAATGTGCTTGGAATTGAAGTATGGTCGATTAAATCGACCCCAATAAATGACTGGTGCATTTTTTTATTAACGAAGGGTGAAGAGATGAAAGGCAAAATTGAATGTGTGATTATAAACACAAGAACCATCAACTACATAAGTTCTTTCCAGCTCAATGATGACGGTAACAACAATAACAAAGATGAGGGGCATGATGGAGGTGATGATGACGATAAGAATGGTTGCAATGAAGGAGATGATGATGTTGATGATGATGATGATGATGATGATGATGATGATGATGATGACAACAATGACAATGATAAGGAGGACGAAGGAGATGAAGAGGGCAATGTGAATGATAATGAGGATAATGATGAGGACAGCAATGACATTGATAAGGAGGGGGACGAAGATGTTGATGGCCACAAGAATGATGACAATGTAGGGGATGATGCTGATGATGACAGCAAAAACAATGATAATGAGGATGACTGAGATAGTGATAACAGGAAAGATAACAATGAAGGGGATGATGCTGCTGCTGCTGCTGATGATGATGATGATGACAATTATGATGATGACAGCAACAACAATGATAAGGAAAATGATGGAGGTGATGATGGCAACAATCATGATGGCAATGAAGGTGATGATT
>NC_068993.1:25432456-25439922 GCF_001194135.2 Octopus bimaculoides
AAACCATCTCCTTTTTATGGCTGATATAAAGCCTTATTTGAAAAATGAGAAACAGCTTGAAAGTCTTGTACATACTATTCACATTTTCTCAAATGATGTAAGTATGGAATTTGGATTGAAAAGTGCACTATATTGAAAATGAAATGAGGAAGATTTAGGGAATTGAAATGCCAAATGCCAAACAATGAAAGCAGTTGAGAAAGGACAATAGTATAAGTATCTGGGAATACTGGAGGTAGATGAAATAAAGCATGAAGAGATAAAACAAATTACAAGTAGGGAGTATACAAGGAGTGTGAGAAAAATATTAGTCAAAGTGGAATTCACAAAATGTTATTGAAGCAATAAATGCAAGAGCAGTACCAATAATTAGATATGGAGTTGGAATTGTTGATTGGATCAAAAATAACATACAGAAACTTGACAGAAAATCTAGAAAGCTATTGACAATGTATGGAGCTCAGCATCTGAAAGTGGATATAAACCAGTTGTACTCGAAGGGTGACTAGGGTGGAAGAAATTTATTTGCTGTGGGGGAGTGTGTGTAGGTGGAAAGAAAAATCTACAAGGATATTTACAGAGCAGCACAGAGAAATGACTAAAGTCAGTGAATAAAGAACAGGTGGTCACGTGTGGAAAAGGAGAAATGCGGAAAAGTGCATCCAACAAACGGTGACCATACCTGCTCTTCATTAAGGTATCACTGGAAATGTTGCAGCCTCAGTGCATGTCTGTGCATCATCAGCCACAGCATGCCCACTCCTCCATATAATGGATGCAAACAGCAAATGAACTGTCTGACAAGCAGTTCCTGTCACTTCAATAGGAAGCAGAAGAGCAAGTGCACCAGCCTGTTAAGCCATGATGTGGGGCAAGGAATGACAGTCAGGTGTAGTATATGATGGATGCAATGAATGCATTTGCCACCTCCACCTGACCTTTCAGGGACAGCTTCCTCTTGGCCTGTTTCTGGTTGAGACTGGCCACCCTGTGTGTCACCTCACCTCAGTTCTTGTTCACTTGGAGGCCCAGACCAAACCAGACCCTGAGCAACTTAACCATCCTTCTGTCCAGCATCCTTCAATGCTGGGTGGCCATTTACTTTGACCACCAAACAAATGTCACTGTGTATTGCAGCAATCCAGCCTCAGAAAATGGGACTGAAACCAGCCGCCTTAAGGACAGCCTCCAAGTACTGATGATCGACACTATCAAAAGATTTCGATTGATCGAATTGATCAGGGCCCCACTCATGCCAGGTTCTTTACCAACCTTCTCTATGATGTATCATGTGAGGTGGAGGTTGTTGTGGATAGATCTGTTGGGGATAGTTCAAGTCTGCACATCGCCCATCAGTCTGTCAATGACAAGCACCAACCACTTTGCTAATACCTTGGCCAAAATTTTGTAATCTGCATTTAGCAGAGTTACAGGCTTAAACCTCAGTTCACAGATGTAGGGATTCTTCTGTTCTGCTGCCAGTTGCAATAGACACCCTGCAAAGCTCACTGAACAAGTTCACCTCTGCCTCCAGACCACCACACACCCCATACAGTTTAGCAAAGTACCACTGAAATTCCACACAAATCTGCTTGGACTCATAGCATATGCCCATGCTGACCTCTCAAAGACCACGCTATTTTACACTTGTGAACATGTAAACATTTCACAAATACTAATATTTGCACAATATTAGCACAAGGCCCAAATATCATTTAGTTCTTTTTTCTGGGGACAAAGACTATTGTCTCATGTTCCCTTTTAAACAAAAATATCAACGAAGACAGTAGTTTTGATAACAAAAATACCTGTCAAGCTTCCACCAATGTTCTAGCCTTCCAACCAGAAGTACTCTAATAATAATAATCATAATCATAATCAGAAGAAGAAGAACAACAACAACAACAAGAACAAGAACAAGAAGAAGAACAAGAAGAAGAACAAGAAGAAAGATTACAATAACAACTGGATTGCAAAAACAGTCAGTACAAAAAAAAAACAAACCCACAATGGATCAGAAAAAGCAAAACTTTGGGAAATATAGACTAGCACTGCAAACACGAGCCACAATGTATATCAAGGAACTGAGCAATATTCTAAAAACTGCAAACAACTGGAAAGCCACAGGGATTGACAAAATGCCCAGTTTTTAGTTAAACACCTAACCAGTACTCATGAATTTCCAGTAGCAGCAACATTCAATGAACTGGTAAGTAGACCAGATTCAAAACCACAAAGGCTGCTGGAGGGGAAAATCAATATTGATTCCCCGAAACAAAAACACAAGAGACCTCTAAAACTGTTGGCCTATAACTTGCTTGCCAACAATAAACTGTGTGTGTGACTAACTCTATTATAACAGTACTGGTTGCAAAAGCTTGTCAATAGAGGAGCATTAACAGTATGATAATCTGTTGAAAGGAAGTGTAGTTGAGAATAGCTGCTGAAGCTGCAAATGGCTTGTGGTTAGTAAAGCTGTAAGATCAGACAAAAATGATTTGAGGTTTGATAACATTGTTTTTACTATATTTTGCTTATGAAAGAGAGAACCACTAAGGTAAATGCCCAGACTTTGGAAGGTGTGAGCTGCTGGCAAAAGCCATCAAAGTGAGAGCTATAGTGGTGGGAGTTAGTATGGTGGGCTTTGAAAAGCTAAGTGTGCTCTTTTTTTTTCTAAATGCAAATTTAATTTATGCATTCTGCAGTCCATTGTTGGATCAGTTTATTTCTTGAATAATTATAAATTCCATCACATTAGAATAAAAGAATTTGCTAGTTTGATCTGATAATGATAAACAAATTTTCAAAAATTAATGTAGCAGTTTACTGGTGAAATTCTTTTCAAAGGAATTCTGTTAGATGTTAAAAGACAAAATCAAAATGAAATTTAAAATTATACTAAAGAAAATAGAATAAAATCAGCTCCATGGCCAATAACTTACAATACTTGTAGAGGGAAGTGAACCAGGGTGAAAACTAACAATGGCTCAGTCTGAATTTAGCTGTACAAAGCCAATGTCTAGCTACATGAACAAACTAATGAAACAACAGTTAATAACAAGACTAAACTATAATATCAGTGAAATGGTTGACCATATCAATACTGGTTGCCAAGTCCTTGCAAAGTCAGATTATATCCATAGATATGATTGTGTTGGCCAACTTTTTCCACTGGAAAATATAACTAGACTTTGATATGTAAACTGCAAAGTGGTACATGACAGTAATCTGCTTTTAATAAACTGGGACATGCCAGTCCAGAGTAACAAAGAAGATCAAGGTGAATTGTCCAGACATAAATTATCAAGGCAGGAACAAAAATATTGTTGCATCTCAATTTTTTTTCCTTGGAAAGGAAATCATGAAATTATCCAACAGTAAATGTACTGGAATGAAAAGAAACAGTTTGCAGAGTATGAAAGCAAACACAGCAACAATAATAATAGGTGTACACTGTATAATGAAGTACATGAATAGAAACAGAGCTAACAACTTTACACACAGTCTAAAAAGTAACCCTGCTAGGTTTAGTCCACAGTTCAATTCAATCGCATAACTCATAAAGAGCACTTTCTGCTTAAGTCACACAACACATTCATCATTACCCAGTAAAGTAATTCATCACATATTCTAACATAATCAACATCCAATACTTTAATACCTCTCTCAAAAGTTATATTCTATTGGGTTATATTATTGGGTGACTATTGTCACCCAATAATATAACAGAAACCACACAACCTCCATTTGAACACTAAAACAAATATACAAACTTAGACATCACACACAAACATCTTCCAACAAAATACAACTAACATTGCATTTATTCCGCACAACAAACACGAAAACACATCCAAAACCAGTAAACCATGCCCAACAACAAAATGAAAGTGTTGTAGTATAGTAACAGAGGTCTACATTCCAAAAGACAATGATTCATACCTCAGAGACAAGGTGATACAGAAAAAAAGTCACATAAAACTGTTGAAAACAAGATAGTAATAGTAACTATTTATTAAATAGTTAATAATTTCTAACTTTGCCACATCCCAGAACATAATGAGGTATAACTAAATATTGCCAGGCATTTGGTTCAACTTTTTAATATCTCTGATACTTCACCATCCTTACAATAATAATAATAATAATAATAATAATAATAATAATAATAATAATAATAATAATAATAATAATAATAATGAGTTGCAACTATTTACATTATGGTGGTAGGTGATGTGATCATTCCCTACCCCAGTGTGGTCCTTTATAGTCTGGTCCTTTATACAGAAAACGAGAAAGCAACCATACTCTGGGATATGCCAATACACACAGATAGAGAAATTAAGGCAAATAGACCAGATATAGTTGTCAAAGATCATGAAGAAAAAAAATGCTTTCTAATTGATGTATCAATACCAGCAGATGACAACGTTTCTCTAAAAGAAATGGAAAAACTTTCAAAATACAAAGACCTGGAAATAGAGATAACTCGAATGTGGAATCTAAAAACAGAAACAATTCCTATCATAGTAGGTGCCTTAGGTATAATAAAAAAATATTCAGACAAATACATAACAAAAACACCAGGACTTACAAATATATATAACATACAGAAAATTGCACTACTGGGTACTGCACACATTCTACGCAAAACACTTTCAATACAGTAAACATAAGAGCACCACAGCAAACCACAGCACATACCCAAGGCGCACAGAGCTGCGCTCGGTAGTGAAGTGAAAGCACGTTATAAAAATAAAACTACTGAACAATAATAATAATATTTTCTACTCTATGCACAAGGCCCGAAATTTTGGGGGAGGGGGCCAGTCGATTAGATCGACCCTAGTACACAACTGGTACTCAATTTATCGACCCTGAAAGGATGAAAGGCAAAGTTGACCTCGGCGGGATTTGAACTCAGAACATAAGACAGATGAAATACCGCTAAGCATTTTCCCCAGCATGCTAACGATCCTGCCTTAATAATAATAATAATAATAATAATAATAATAATAATAATAATTGATCCCTAAAAGGATGAAAGGCAAATCGATCTTGGTGGTAATTGAACTCAAAACACAAAGCTAGAAGAAATGCTGTGATGCATTTCATCCAGCATGCTAACAGTTCTACCAACTTCCTGCCTTAGTAGAAGTAATGATGATGATGATGATAATAATAACAATAATAACATCCCTCTATCCCTTTCCTTACCATCAATCAAGATCAACAGCAGTACGTACCTTTGAATACTATTAATGATGATAATGATTATGTTGCCTATGATGATAGCTTTGATGATGAAGAGGACGACGATGATGATGATGATGATGATGATGAGGAGGAGGAGGAGGACGACGACGACGACGACGACGACAATAACGATGATGATGATGACAATTATAAGTGTGCCCAGACTATAAAGGACCACACTGGGGTAGGGAATGATCACACCTACCACCATAATGTAAATAGTTGCAACTCATTAATATTCCCACAATAATACTATTCTGTTTTGCTAACGATGCAGTCTCTGTCGTTAAATTTCTGTGTAATCTGACCTCTGACAACCTTAAAGTCATCATCATCATCATCGCCATCATCGTCATCATCATCATCATCATTGTTGTCATTACCATCATCTTTGCAGTTGCCAACTCTCAACTATCCCAGAGTAGCTTACCTCAGCAAAAACTCCCACCTCATCCCTACATCTGTTGCATAATTTCTGTCTATGTGTGTGTTAATGTATGTGTGTGAGTGTGTGTGTCTTTATGTGTGTGTGTGAGAGTGTCTGTGTAAGTCTGTGTGTGTAACTGTGCATGTGTGTATGTGTGCATCTGCTTGTGTATATAGAAATGTGAATGAGCGTTGGCATATACACAAGCATATGTATAAATATTTATGATTATGTCATGTCTGTGTGTGTGTATACACACACATGTGCAAAAGTATTTACATGGATGTGCTTTCAGTCTGTGATTGCATTTGTACATGTTTTTATAAAAGTGGATACATATACAAATAATGTATGTGTGTATGTATTTAACTATATACAATTTTGTATACATGTACATATTTACATTGAAACTTCAATGTATAGTTGTCTACATATATGTGTGTATGTCCATGTTTCTTTGTATGTATGTGTTGTTATATATATATATATACACACATACACATACATTTATATATACGCATACATTTATATATACACATACATACATATATATATATATGTGTGTGTGTGTGTGTGTGTGTGTGTATGTATATATGTATGTATGTATGTTTAGGTATAATTTCTCTCCTGCATATGGTATCTGATTCCTCTGGCATCTAGTTTCTCCTCTTAGCTCTCACTTGTGCTTTGTTGCTCATGCATACACCTCCCCACACACTGGTATATGTATAAATACCTTTAAGTGTGTTTGTGTGTGCTGTCTGTATGTTTATATGTGTATACACACACACACACACACATATTTGTATGCATATATATATGTGTGTGTGTGTGTGTGTGTGTGTGTGTGTGTGTGTGAATGACCTAGTTCTTATAGCTGAATCTGTAGGCAGTTTAGAGAACAAAATCCAGACATGGAAGCAAAATCTTGAAGAAGAGACCTCAATAAATACTTGACAAAGACTGAAGATGTAGTAAGTCTAGAGAGACAAGACCCTGCTATTATCAGGGAGATGACTTTCCTTAATATGCAGAGAAGGAATTGGTAGGAATTTCATATATTGTATTCAGTGTAAAACTATGGATACATAAGTGGTGTTGTGGGATTACAAGAAGGAAGATTTTGTTTGTGGCAGACACTCTGAAACAGTTAGTAGTACATGTGAACTAAATCCCTTAAAATACCCCGAAGGATCACTAAAAGTGACCTCAAGTTAATTAGTAGCAGAGGTGGTTGTTTTGAAAGCAAAACATTATAGAAGAAGTTCAAGGAGTTGTTACCTCTGGTGATAAAACTGTGACAGTCATATAAAGAAGTGTTAAGCACTAAAACTGGATTGAACCTGTGGAATAAGTGAGTCTTAGGAAGATATGGTTACAAGAGGGGGTACTTAATCCTAAGATGCTGAGACTCAAAGGAGATAACAAAGGCTGTGACAATTGGTGGCATGAAATGATGGAAAAGTACCATTATTAATGAAAAAGAGTCGTTAAATAGTGATCGCAGTGGAATCCGGAGGTTATAATATATCTTCATTTGACCTGACACACGATTTGACTGAGGACTGGTGGACCAGGAGGCGACACCAGGCTCCAATCTGATTTGGCAGAGTTTCTACAGCTGGATGCCTTTCCTAACGCCAACCACTCCGAGAGTGTAGTGGGTGCTTTTACGTGCCACCTGCACAGGAGCCAGTCCATCGGCATTGGCAACGATCTCGCTCGAATGTCTTTTCACGTGCCACTGGCACAAGTGCCAGGAAGGCGACGTTAGTAACGATCA
>NC_068993.1:25440143-25440844 GCF_001194135.2 Octopus bimaculoides
AGTAACGATCACGCAAGTGCTATTTACTTGCCACCGGCACGGAAGCCAGACAGCTGGTGCTCTGGCATCGATCACGCTCGGACAATGCTCTTAGTGCTCCATTGGTACAGTTGCCATCATGATTTCGCTTTCGCTTGCCCCAAAGGTCTTTGCAAGCCGATTTTAGTGTTTCTACAAATTTAGTACGATTTCGATTTCACTTGCCTCAACAGGTCTTCGCAAGCTGAGTTTAGTGTCCAATGAAGGAATGTTACGTGTAAGTGGGCTGGCTACATCCCTGGCAGAGGCCTTGGATTTTGGTCTCACTTGGCTTGCCGGGTTTTCTCACGCACTGCATATTTCCAAAGGTCTCGGTCACAAGTCACTGCTTCGGTGAGGCCTAATGTTCGGAGGTCGTGCTTCACCACCTCATCTAGGTCTTCCTCGGCCTGCCTCTTCCACGAGTTCCCTCAACCGCTATCCTCATCCATTCTCGCCACATGTCCAAACCAGTGCAATCGTCTCTCTTGCACACCACAACTCATGCTTCTTAGGTTCATCTTTTCTCCCAATATACTTACACTCTGTCGGGTATGCACACTGACATTACTCATCCATCGGAGCATACTGGCTTCATTCCTTGCGAGCTTACGCATGTCCTCAGCAGTCACGGCCCATGTTTCACTGCCATGTAGCATGGCTGTTTGTACACATGCATCATA